>NC_051127.1:1674437-1820043 GCF_014839805.1 Manduca sexta | reverse complement strand
TTTATTTTGTAAGAGTACCCAATTGAAGGCGATGGGATCCATAGTGACCGTTATTTATGCTCAGTGTAGTCTTTGTTTCTTCTGCAGAAATGTGGTGTAGGATTAATGCACAGGTGGTAGATGGTGCCTTATTTTATATAAGGTACCGTACTTTTTTATAAAATATCAAGGTACAATCTTAGACCTTATTATTACAGCCTAAATATAGAGTAACACTATAAGAGATTAATATTATATCTATACTAATATATAGAGCTGACGAGTTTGTTTGACACGCTAAACTCTGGAACTACTGAACCGATTTTGAAAATTTAAATTAAGTTATTCTTATAACATTTCTTCAAGTATTTTGTTTGTTATGTAATACAGAAAGACAACTATAGGTCTATAACATATTTTAATGTCGTTGTATCACTCTTTGTTTCTTAATAAATAAATAAAGAATACTAAACACACACTGCAAACTTCAATATAATGCTATTTGTAATCGAGCGAGTAGAACATAAATCTATGGCTAATTCCCATAGAGCTTGTGAGGGTCCTCGTAATAATCTGCCATTTCCCGCACCAGGCCTGCTATAAAACACGTTTTCCCTTCTAAAACTCGCCATTTTTCTCTACACAACCCCTGGGATATTAATAATATAGCGTATTGTAAGAAATCTCACCCTGCGAGGGTGGGTGCGCTAAATACTCCTCGAACCCTACACTGCGCGACGGAAAAAAAACAAAAACGCAACGACCGAATTTTAACTCTATATCTGAGTTTTAAGGTGTATTTTTGAAATAAACATACCGGGCACTTAATCACTGATGTCTCCCACACAATACCTATGTATAATGGTCTCGTACTTAGGCCTTTTTTAATAAAAAACGAACGTGTGACGCCTCGCGAATTCAAGATGGCGTTCATTTCGGTTCACCGTGTATTTTTTGCGTGTTTACTTGTGTTAAAGTATTTTTAACGGATTCTTTGTGCAGTGACATATTGTGCAGAACTTGCGCATATTATGGCGAATTTAAAATGAAGTAATCATCATTTTCGTACTGTCATAATATTAATTTTTGTTTTCACATGTCGCTGGCTCACTATTAGAAAGATCTTTTTTAATAAAATTAGAAAAGATTCATGGTAGGTATAAATAATATGGGAATATAACAAATATAGACTTTTTATTATGTATAATTTTAAAATGTGGGTAGATATTGTGACTTTTCGGACGAACAACACCTCAGTCCGTCCCGTAACCATGATAGGTCTTTGAAACGTAGGGAAAAAATTAAATATGAAAATCCGAAATCCGAAAACTAGTTTTATTTCGATGTCTAACTTTCGCGTAAACATAAAATAGAGTCTAGAGTCGTTTCCTTATTTTAATTTCAATTATAGGTGTTAAAAAAATAGTCTATGCCCTGTCATTTATCTTCATTCCTAATATATAGCGAACATTATTGTTAGTTAGTTCCTCAATAAAGTTATATATATAGTTAGTTCCTCAATTAAATATTAATCTTTCTCAGCATTCATATGGGTATGAATGCTGAGAAAGATTAATATTTTTAATATACCTGGTGGTAGGTCACTCATATGTGAGAGTTCGCCTGGGTAGGTACCACCGCAATGTCTACTTCTGCCGCCAACCAGCAATGTGTAGTTACTGTTGTGTTCCGGTTTCAAGGACATTGTAGCCAGTATAAATACTGGACATAATGAGATTTAACATCTCATGTTTCAGGATGGCGAAGCAGTGGAATAATACTTTATAATTCAAACAATACTTTATAATTCAAGGTGTTGGATGGTGTTTCTGCTGTTTATAGGCGGTCGTATCGATTACCATCAGACGATCGGCATGGTCGTCTCGTCATTCAAAGCTATAAAAAAAATATGTATCTTAGCTATTAAATAAACCCCACGCTTGTTTCACTTTAATTATCGAAAGTTTATATAGTCTCAAAAATAGATCGACATATTCATTTGTCTGATTAGACAATCTTTCGTTATATATTATTTGTTAGCAATGGGATATGTTGCAGAGTCAAACGCGCTTAGAATTTATAAACTAGATAGTTTATTTACTATTAGCAGAGTTTTTGCTACATCGTATGTATCACAGTAACACCATTTTTGTTCTTGTTATTTTTCATCGCTATGGGAACTACAATGACATTTACAATATCAGACAGCTAAATTGCTATTATATATAAAACCTTCAACATTATTATCTTATGTTGTTCTGTGAAGTGATTTAACTACAAAATATTTACGATCCGTTGCTTATTTGAGTGAACTCATGTAAAAGTAAGATACCTCTGATTAAGAACTTAGCTTTTGCCGGCGGCTCTGCCCGCGTGAATAAGTTTTTCCGGGATAAAAAATAGCCCGTAGCAGTCAAGATTAATGTTGCTTTCCATTAGTAAAAATAATTTCCAAAATTAGTTCTATAATTCCAGAGATTAGCCTCTACAAGCAAACGCTTCCTCTTTACAATATTAGTGTAGACTAGAATTATACCGTGGGATAAAAAATATGACTGAGTGTACTCAGCTGACCTTAAAATACGTTTATTTACAAATATTTTTAAATATAGAATCGGATACTCGGCTACGTCACACAAACAATCAATAAATAAATAAAGTCGGAGTGGCCAGTATTTGTCCGGTATCGATTGGCTTTTGTCGATATTGTAATTCGATCTTTGTTTTAATATCGATTTTTCTGACCAGGTGCGATATGTTTTTACACTCACCATTGAAGTTCTAAATGTGGAAACAATATAGTTGAAGGATATATACTAAATATTAATAAATGGTAAAAAAAAGTTTAGAACTTTGAATGTTATTGCAATTTTGTTTTGTTTTTTATGCCTATTGATTTACGTTTATTATTACGCAAATATGACTCGTAGCTCAATAACACAAAAGGATTTTTGTTAGTCTCTAATAATATAATGATAACTTAATAATAGTTTATGTTTTAAGTCAATTTTTGCCAAAATATTTGCTGAATTAAAAAAAAACGGATTGGCAGCATTGATAGCTAATCAAAGGATGGATTAAAAAACAGTATCATATCTTCAAACATGCTCGACAAACAATCGATAGAATATCTATCGTCGACACCGGCGCGTACAATGCCGCCGACAAAAGAATGTCAGTCGGAAGTGTCGGCCGATCGGGAGCAAATATTGGTTCACTTCGTTTTTTTGAGTGAACGCCGTCCCTGGCCGAGTTAGAGGTTATTGTTCCATTTTTGAAATACATTCCGTTTACGTTGCTCCTCTGTAGTAATGTTTACAGCCAGTGATTCATGATTGAATGGGTTTTAAACGATTTCTTGATATTTTTTCCATTTTTAAAAAAAGAATATTTTTTTTTTAAATTAACGGAAAAGTAATTAGTTTATGTTTTAAATGATATTATGTATTTTTTTTTATTATTAATCAAGTAACATAAACTCTTTTTGGTAAGTAGCCAAACGATGCTTATATTTCTGTTAGTAAGACAACGGTGAGGCAATGAACATAGCTATGGTAGTATATAATAGTATATAATATAAAGGAATTGTGGTGCTCAATTTCCTGAATTTGATATTATATATTATTTGTTACCTTTTTTGTGTTCTAGATTAATTTACTTAGGTAAGACAGAGATATTATATAGATTTACTTATGGATCCACACTATAAAATGTAGGTAGTACATACATAGATTGTGATTTACTGTAAAGAAGTACGTAGTATGGCATGATAGATATTCCTTAATACCTACCTAAATACTAGTTAAATGTTGTCAATTACAGGGTTTCATTTTATTCTTCATATTTTAATTGCTGCTGAAAAAAATTGTTAAGCTTATTAATACATTTTGTACTCACTTAAATGTTTTCAATTACAGGGCATCATTTTATCCGTTGAATCTTAATTTCTGCTGAATAAAGAAAACAATTTCGGATGCCATTGGCAAATCTACAAAATTGACCTCTATGATTCACGGAATAAATACCATAGTTCTAAGAATTACAATATATTTGTACAGAAATTTACGTTATAATCATAGAGCAGTAAAAATCGAGCAGCGAACGCGAGAATTCTTTATTTCCCGTATTCCATTCGGTATCTGTCGCTTCGTTCTCACAATCCCGTCATATCCCACTGTTCCCGCGCAATTTGTTCCAAACAAGCCTTTGCGAACAGCAGACAGGCCCATCGAGGATGCACCACGGATGCTTGGAACAAAAGGGCCTATCTATTTTTCATAAATAATTAACACACCCCATAGCACAACAGACGTAAGTCTAAAATCATAAAAAACGAACTTGAGTACACAACAACAATTGTCCGAGTCTGAATGTTGTCATTTTGCGTAGGACGCGCGTCGGCCATATGCCGTGCGTCTGAACAAACAAACAAACATATTTTCCGTGGTTTTACTCGTGATTTTTATGTTCTGAATGTGTGGAATCGTCTTGATAATACGTTAATATTACATCGAAGTATATCACGAGTGTAAAGTTTTTTTTTAAAGAATGGTCTCGTTTTTTCTGGCTTTTTCTACATAATTCCATATTTCTATTTTAATTGTAATTTTTTATTGAAGACTATCACCCAAAACTTGCAAAATATACAACAAAAAATACAGTATGCGAAAAAAAATATAATAGCACTTACTAATTATACTTAACAGATAACTATAATGTTCTTGGATTATGTCATAGATCAGATTATCAAAAAAGTATAATCGACAAATAATGAGTAATTGAAACAGCTACAACCGCCACATTCAGATTCCATTTATTAAAAAAAATAGCTCAAGAAACATATTACCACAGATTTTATTATTACGAATTATGATATTTTAAAACAAATAATTTCTTAATTAAAATCCGTATCTTAACTTCTAATACACAATTTTCATTAAAATCTAAAACATAAACTACTTTAAAACTAATTTCATCAAAGCGGGCGAGATCGCAAACATTTTTCACCGCAAGCGACATATCAAGTTTGCTGCGCCAACAAACTTTGTTTATAGAAAACTTGTTTTTGCAAGCGAGCTAAAGCGGAGACCGCATTATATGGCAGTTTAGAAAGTAAATAGGTATTTGCAGCGCGGTTTCGCTGCAAAAGCGAGCTCTGAACGAAGGGTGCAACCCTTTGCTGTCTATGTGCGATCTTTACGAGGGAGGGTGGTTTGATTAGTACCTATTTTAATTTGTCGCTGTAAGACTGTGTTTGGTTTTCGTGTTTATGTTTTGAGGAGATTTTTTGCTTGTGAATTACGTTGGATTTTGATGGTTTTTTACTTATACAGGTTTGTTGCGGCGTAGACGATTTATGGCTGGGTTATTTTAAAGTTTGTAAAAAATTAAGTTAAAGATTGTATTCCTGCTAATCGATGCTGGTCGATGCATGCCAAGACTGGTGTTTTCGACTACCGGTTCGATTACCGGAGCATATTTCAAATTTTCGAGTAGAGGTTTTTATTTCCATGACACAATACATAATTTTAGATCGTTAATTTCCATAAAACTAACGTCGTGTCTGAGGGTTAGTAGATGAATGGTAACAGTACTATATATGTGCTTGCTTTGTGTCAATTAGTTTAACTAAATGATGTTGAGTATATTATAACAGTAGTAATTCATATATGTCGATAATCGTGTGATAGAAATAAAGCTGCTTTAGTGCCGACGAGGTTTATGTTTCAGCTATTGGAAACTTTTTTGGTATTATGTATTAAGTAATTTTAATGAACTTATTTGTGTACCTATATATATTGTAAGGACGTTTATATTAATAATAATAATAATATCAGCCCTGTATTACATACTTGCCCACTGCTGAGCACGGGCCTCCTCTGCTACTGAGAGGGATTAGGCCTTAGTCCACCACGCTGGCCTAATGCGGATTGGTAGACTTCACACACCTTCGAAATTCCTATAGAGAACTTCTCAGATGTGCAGGTTTCCACACGATGCTTTCCTTCACCGTTAAAGCGAACGATAAATTTACAAAGAGTACACACTTGATTTAAGAAAAGTCAGAGGTGTGTGCCCTTGGGATTTGAACCTACGGACATTCGTCTTGGCAGTCCGTTCCACACCCAACTAGGCTATCGCCGTTTATATTACTTCAATAAAATAAATTAAAAATAACTAAAATATCGAGATATACATGATTAGCGTTGCGACATAAATCGCTTGACCTGGGAATCTAACCCAGAACCTCCCGGTCCACATGCCATTACGCCTAGAATAAGGAGGTGAGTAATTATGATAATATATTTTTCGTAAATGATTGGTATAGCATCAATTACTTCTGAATACGCACACTCACATACACACATGCGTATACGCATGGATTCTGAATGAATGGGTGGACTACAAGACAGAAAGAAAGAAACAAAAAAAAGAAAAACGATTTATTAACGATTTATTATTTATATTATCCAACAAACATTTACATTGTAATTTATGTATTTGTGTAAGTTCGAGTAAAGCACTGTTTGGCCTCCCATTTTATAATACACAGATATATTTTTAAACCTAAATTGCATTTAGGTTGTTGCTTCTCTTTATAAAAATAAAAAAAAAGAATTAAAATAAATAAACACAAAAACATTCGTTCTACAAACGAACACAAGCAGATATTAAAGAACCATAAAATTTAAGTTGAACATCTCATTTTCCAGTGCGAAACTTCATGAATCCTGAATAGGAGCTCGTGCTAACAAACCGGCAGATTTCGCTATGAAAATACACTGTTTGCCTCACCACTAAATAACGTATAATAAAGATAAAAATACGTTCTGTTCTACGCAGTTTCTTTTTATTAGTTTGCGCAGATTGTTGTGTTGTTCGATTTAAATATAGAACACATTTTTTTATTGTGGCCAGGAACATAAGGTCGATTACGTAAGTAGATGACATTATTTTGATGGTTCGAATAGACTTATAACATATAATAGACATTAATATTCTGACGTAAAAAGGAAAAAAAGTATCTAAACTTTATTTTTTAATTAAGTTAAATATATTTATTAATCAGTAAAGGAAATGCATATAACATGTGTTTTTATTATTTTAGAACAAATACTATTATTAAAGTATATGAAATTGCATGTACTGGAATGTAAATAAATAATATAATCCCCCCTTCCGCTTCTTAAACGTTAATTTAAGTATAATACTGGCATTTTATCTCCACAAAAGTGGCACGAACATTTAAACCACAGTTATAATAATACTACTTCGAAATTCGGAACATGTTTCGTTCGACTGACGTGTGTATAGGAGCTACATGGCCAATTGTCACATTGATATTGAGATCACATCTGACATTTCAAGCCTATTGTAATCAGTCGCTCATTTTATAGTATGAGCTTCGTGCAGCGTCCCGCTACTGCAATACCCTGCAAAACATGATTTACAATAACGGTTTTAATAAGAATGAAACGAGTTCTAAATTTAAAAAGGGTTCGTTCTGCACGCGCGCACAGGTACACGGAATGCAAACATCGTCCTGCAGATCGCGAACAGGTTTGGATTATAATTGCAACAAATGTCTTATTGTTATGACAGTTATGGAATTGTAATGAAATTTGTCCAATGCTGCAGCTGTAACGCAACTGGTTACTAGTCGTTTACAAATTAAACGATTTAAATTTCGAACGCACTGGATCGGATTATTCCATTTGTAAAATTAAAATTTTAATACAAGGACACAAAGACTGGCTGAACGCGTTTTATTTTATAACCGACACCGAACGCCAAGGAGCGAGGCGGGAGACAGAAAAAAACAAGAATGAATATAGTAAAACGTTTTTAAAAACGTAGTACTCGCATTTCCTACTAAGATAACGCTCCGCCGAGCGAAATATGAAAAGGAGTTATCAAAACGATCTCGCGCGCACTAAATCACAGTACATAAGGGGAAGAGGAGTCCTATTTACTCGGAAACGGACAAAATAAATGTTTTTATTACATAATGCGAATTTTCTCAAAGTCTCATTTGATACACTGGCATAGCACACTCGCCTTTAGATTGCATACATTTAGGAGCTGAATTCCTGTGAATACACCAAACAAATCGAGTACCGGTGTCGCCAATTGAATTTTTACCGTCACCAGTGAAAAATAGGGTGCATTTTGGAATGGACAATAAAGAGGCAGATGGCTAGTGCTTTATATAAAAAGGTATGGTGCAAAATTTTAAGCGGAGGGATTTGGTGGCGCCGTCGAGTGCCAGTTGCTTTCGTCGCTTACGTATAATTATACGTACAGAATACAGGACCACCTTCCATCGTGTTCGCATTTACTGATACGATATGGCGCGTTTTAATGCTTTAAAATGCCCAAATATTAAAGTCATTTCTCGTTCAATCAGTAATTATGAGTCGCAACTTTAGGTTGACTTAAATATGTTTACGAATCGAGTTGGTTTAATATATACAACACCTAATATAATTTATAAGTAAGTCGTTAAAGCATGTAAAAACGGCATGCGTCTTCTAAAACAGACACTGTGACGTCATAGACGTGAGATTATATAGCGCAGAGAAAGAAGTACGCACGGTATTCGTATTTTTGAACTATTAAGGTTTATTATCTAGTTCAATTATAATAATAATCACGAATATGACCCTTATCGAACCTTTGTACTAGTCCTATCGGCTTAGCGCCAAGGAGTATACAAGCGATCTTAGTACTTATTCACAACTTTACGTTTTGAAGTCAGTCGCTTGACGATTCCTACTGCCTGCAATCGTTGTTAAGTCTAGAAACAAAAACGTCGCAACTTCTGACTTACAAATATTTACGATAACTGTAGGTCATGTATAATGATTTCATATGTTTACGCGAATGTTAGACATTGAAAAGTATTTTTCTTTTTTTTATGTATTTATTTATTTAAACACTTTATTGTACATCAAAACCGTAAGGAAAAATATATATACAACAGAGATGATGAAATAACAGGAAGTACAAATGGCGGTCTTATCGCTATCTGCGATTTCTTCCAGACAACCTTTGGATGGATTTAAAATAACTAGGAATGAAACGGACGGGCAGTCATAATTAATGTAATAAAAAGGTTTTGAAAAACGATGTACTAAAGCAAAAGTACTAAATTATTTAAACATAATAAATCACATATAGCATAAAATAATATGTATTATAATTTTCTACCGACATTTCGAAGACTTTCCAGTCTTCATGGTGCCTTGTATTATTTTATTTTAGGGTACGTCACGTTATTTTATATTCCTAAACTGTATGATTATACCAGCGCTCATTAGGCCAGCTGCAGGTCTAAGAATTCAGTTTGCAATTAGAGTCCAAGTCTAGGAGTAACTACAGTAACGTAGTATATTATCCAGAAATGTTATTTTTAACAGTCATTGTAGTCGAAAATTTATAAAAAGAAATGTTTTTTTTAACTTAATATTCATTAATTTCTTAATAATAACTATTATAGATCTAGATGATTAAAGCTAATATAGTAAACTAGGTATTACTGCTTGCATGCGACCGTTGACGTAAAAACTCCTCAGTTGCTTAATAATTGTTTTAGTCCTAATTTACGCTTTCTACTCAATATCAGCCCCGAGTCTGGAATTATTTATTTATTTAGTAACGACAGCGTAACGTACATTAACACATAATTCATTACAATAACAACGTTAAAGCTAATCTAAACCTAAATGTCGATACAATACCAGGCGTACACGGCATGCATTGAAACACAAACAACTTGACAAAATAATAATTAATTTGCGTCTGATATGGTGATAGGCTCGCCGCCTACATCATGGGATGAAACACGCAAGGAGAAAAGGGCTTGCTCTCTGCGTACCCCCTCAGGAATAGTGGCGTAATGTGTGTGTTTTTGGTGTTGCCCTTATTTACTAGGTGAGAATCCATCTTCGCAGTTTACATATATAACACAAATATAAAATCTTTTATAATGTCTCAGTTTCAATGACAAAGGGTGAAGTTTCAGAAAGCGAACCCGACCCAACATATTAGTACTAAAATGCATAAATGCGGTCTGCGAATCGTTCTAATGATAATTAAATTCTACAAAAAAGGAAGCCGATAGGAATCGGGTTACATAAACAAATCGTTGCTTCTCTTTGATTTATTTTTTCTAGTACAGTAGATGAGCAGATGCATCATATGCTAGTAGGTTATCATCGACCATAAACTGATAATTCGAAAAGAGTCATAGATGAAGCTATCGACCTTAAAGACAAGGAATAGGTACATACATAACATCACGCATTTATCCCCGAAGGGGTATGCAGAGGCGCAACTAAGGCACCCACTTTTCGCCAAGTATGTTCCGTCCCATGATGTGATAGGGGGCGAGCCTATCGCCATATCGGGCACAAATTCCAGACTCCGGGCTAATACTGAGCAGAAAAACCCAAATATCACTTTGCCCGACCCGGGATTCGAACCCAGGACCTCAGAGAACTATTGTACCGGACATGCAATACAACTACGCCACCGAGGCAGTCTAATTATATAATAATTTAAAATAAAATTTAAATTATATAATAATAATAATATCGGCCCTGTATTATATACTTGCCCACTGCTGAGCACGGGCCTCTACTACTGAGAGGGATTAGGCCTTAGTCCACCACGCTGGCCTAGTGCGGATTGGTAGACTTCACACACCTTTGAAATTCCTTTAGAAGAACTTTTCAGATGTGCAGGTTTCCTCACGATGTTTTCCTTCACCTTTTAAGCGAACGATAAATTCACAAAGAGTACACACATAATTTTTTAGAAAAGTCAGAGGTGTGTGCCCTTGGTATTTGAACCTGCGGACATTCGTCTCGGCAGATCGTTCCACACCCAACTAGGCTATCGTCGCTATTATAATAGGTAATTGCTATGAGGTATTTGAGCTTCAGAATACTCATATTGTATTTTAGATATCGGTCATCATCTGGGAATTGAGACTCGAATGTTAAACATAGCTCTTCTGTTAAGGGAATAGTATTGTACTTAAAAATGAAATAACTTATAAACATCAGAATTGTCGATGTTCCTTTTGCGAACAACTTGTGGGTTTGCAAACGTTACTAATTGCTAAAGGTTTGCTAATCCTATAAGGCTACTAACTTCTGGATTAAAGCTATAGTTCCTCGTGAAATGATCACGCGTACCAGAGTGTGAGTAACTCACCAACAAAGCATAACAAAAAATTAGGCATAATAAAATTTTATGCCGCAAGTATATATAATTGTTCCCATTACCATTCTCTCTAATGCGGGCCTTAAGCTGCGCCGTTGGTTTGTAATTGGAGGACACGTAACGGGGACGGAGGGACCGGAAAAGGGGACGAAAATGGGGCGTGGGGGCGGAGGGGCCCGGGGAAATGTTATGGAAATGACGCACCGCCATTTTCCCAGTTTTTGTATTTGATTATCCTTTCAAGACAATATTTTGCAGGGTCCGGAAATTAATGAAGGCAATTTATGCGACACACAGAGCCCCGGCGCTGGGTTTTATTTAAATAACTTTTTTGTTTTTTTTTCGCTTTTTTTTTTTCTAAAGCCGAGGGTTTTCGGGGCTGCTGCCTTTTATAATTGGAACGTTGCCTGTTCATGTTACGTTCTAGGGTTTATGAAGAGTTATGTTTTGAGGTTTGCCTCGGAGGGATTTCGGCAGTCGATATAATACGTTGGAATCTATGGACCAGATTTTTATTACGTTTGCGTCGGTGGCGTTTCTGGCGAAAATATCTTTATTTCACTATGCAAGCTTATGTATGAGTGAAGTAATAAGTAACACCAATTTTATACACACAAATTTCAACATTGGTGGTAGAGTAAAAAATGTCTTCAAACAACTCATGGTCACCAGTTTTAAACTACCTATTTTTTTTTTTTTTATTATTTTTATCCTAAAATAATTTAAAGTCTCACGACATGTGCCATTAAATTAATGGAATGATACAAAAATATATTTTTTAAAGATTTATTGTCCACCAAAAACAAGAACACAACACTTAAGATTAAAGACAATAAAGGCAAGGAGGTACAATTGATCTTATCGCTCGAGGCAATCTCAAACAACCATTGGATAATGAAACAAATACCACATTGAAGTCATCCATACTCTATTAAATTTGTATGAAAACCAAATACATTCTAGACCATATTGAATGAATCTATAATGTAATACTTATCGGCGGTTAAAAGGCTAATTAATTTAAGCGAATTTTTTTTCAATAATTTTTGTTTCAAATAATTTCTTGTTTAAAAAAACATAGAAAAAAATGCAGATTTTAAATATGTATGAAACTTAGTATCGCAAAACATGTCGCTTAAGTTAATTAGCCTTACAACCGACTATATATAAATAAATGTATCGAAGGGGTACAAATGTAAAATGGGGTATCTCTGAGCGGGACATTACCGCGTGGGTTCGAAGTTGCGCCTAAACACACAACCGTATTGGCTTGTCCGTTTGTTTGTGAACCAATTAATTAATTTTCTCATTTCCTTTTAGCCCCGAGACTGCGTTCGATGTTCTTTTTAAGTATTTATATGGTTATAATGTTTCTTATTATAAATGTTAAAGTTTGTAAAATGTTCGTTCGAGGTAAATTGCCGATTGGAATTGAATGAAATTTGACAGATAGATAGACTATATCCCGGATTGTATAAAGATTATTTCAGCACTAACATACCGGGAAAGATCTTTGACGCGTGTGAAACTGTGAGTAACGTCTTGTATTCGACTTCTTAGGCTTAATCTAAACCAATATTTTGTTCTATAATCTCACTACAATTATTGACGTTAAGGAGCGAATTAAAATGTGTTCATTTTATTTTTATTAATAATTTTACTTAATATACTTTCACTTATCAACACCAAACTAACTTTAGGTACAACAAAGATCAAAAATTGCCTTTACATTGCTTGTGAAAATAACACTATAAACTATGAAAAAATACTACAGTTTAGTATATTATATACTTTAATAAATATTTAAATAGAACGTTATAAATCTAAAAACTAACGTAAACACTGCATCGCTACCCCTTTCCGTCCACAACCACGATTTAGGGACACGCACTTTTACAGCAATTTGTCACAAAAAGTTGGCAACTTAACCCCCGGGGTAGGCCGGGCCCGACCGCGTCATTTATTATCCATTCCCACCCAACCCCCTTCTCCCCTTAAGGGGTAATTTTACCTTCAAAGCCTTCGCAGGAATGCGTAATGACTAACGACGTTGCGCTAATCGTACGAATTTACCCCATCTGTTTGCCAAGTGTTAGCGACACGACGACTTCGCGGCCGCCGTGACACTGAGGCCCGTCGACGACGCTGCCTAAGGAGCGACGTTACGGGACGGCGGACGCAGCGGGACTGAAGCCCGCGCGCCGCACGCTCAGCGAGCGACCCGTCAACGCCGCATCCAGAGGAGCAACGTCGCGGGACGGCGGTCGCCGCGCGACTGAGGCGCGCACTGCACGCGCTCGACGAGGGACCCGGCGCCGGCGCATCATGGAACGACGCCCCGCCCACCAGAACCCTACGGCCAATCAGAGCGACGGACGCGCCAACGAGGGAAAAACGGCGGGCCAATGACCGAAAAGTGCGTAGGAGGCACACCCGTGCGTTATAGTGCCTCCTAAACTAGTATGTAAGTCGGGATATTGTATGCGTAGTTTGTAGTTCGAGGCAGAATAAGAAAATTGGTACGAGATAAGCAGATTCGAAAATAAACCAGTGAACAAATCCGTGGAAGTTTTAATACAGTCCCCAACATTTCCTGGTCCTTCGAGTGCCGGATTTGTTTGTGGTTGACTCGCGTTCGCGAATAGTAGGAAGGCAAACCGAACGTGCCTAGCGTACGCGTGTTACCGTCGCGAATCTTTGTGCACAGCGATATTGTGCGCAGCGCGAATCTCGTGCCCGGGGCACTGAGCGAAAGTGCAGTGATTGTGCATAACGTGACTGGAGTGAGTGAGCTCTGTGAAGTGTAGTGTGAGCCTAGTTTGTCTTTATCGCACGCTCTGCGATACGGTTACGTCCAACACCGCTGTCTACCGAACGCGATGGTGGTGACGAGAAGCCAGGGCGACGCAGCCGACGTAGAGGAACAGAGGCGATCCCGTGAACGGCAAGAGTCTGACCGCCGTCGGGAGGAAAGACAAATAAGTCTAGAGAGACTAAGGCGCATATCACAAGAGCCGCCTGCCTCACCTCAGACCGAGCAAGCCACGTCAGTGGAATAGTGTGTACGCCTTCGACGTCTACGGCGCGCATTATGTCGGAAACGGTGACAAAGGTGACGGCAAAGGATCAGCCACGTGTAAGATCGCCCGCACAGTCCGTTCGATCTACCGCCAGCGTAACAACAAGGTTGCGTTTGGCCGAACTGGAGGCTGCAGAAAAGATGGCAGCTATCAAGAGAAAAGAGCTCGAATTGGAGGCCGAGCTTGTAAAGAAGAAACTCGCTTTGGACGTGTCCGCCATTCAAGACGACGCAGAAAGCGTGCAAGGCGAACAACCCGAAGTAGATGTCAATGAATGGCTAAGGAAGAATCCACTTAGCTCTCGAGGAGAGACCGGTGAGTCAAGGGAGGAGCCGAGAACGCTGCGCTTCGACCTACCACGAGCGAGATCACCGACGCCTCCGAGAGCCCCGAGCGACATGGAGAAATTGGCAGTCGCACTCGAAAGAATGGCGAGACCTCGGGTGAGACAAGTAGATTTACCAACATTTTCCGGCGCAGTGAACGAGTGGCTTCCTTTTAAAGCCGCCATGCAAGACACTACGAAATTGTACAACGTGTCTGCCGCTGAGAACATTCAGCGACTAAGAAGCGCGCTGAAAGGAGAGGCGCGTGATGTCGTGGCCGCACTTTTGCATACGGCCACAGACCCGAGCACTATTATGAAGACATTGGAACAGTGCTTCGGACGGCCAGAAGTGATTATTGATCGTGCCTTGGACGAGTTAAGAAAGACGTCCAAGCCCGGCTCAACGGCGACGGAACTCAACAACTTCGCGATCAAGATTCAAAATGTTATATGTGTGTTGCGGAGTATGGATCGCCGTGAGTACCTCTATAATCCACTTTTGACTCGTGAAGTGTTAGAAAAGTTGAGCCCGCACATACGATCACGATGGTGTGATTACGCCTATGAAAATGAAGGAACGGCTGACCCAGAGATCGTCGTATTGTCTCGCTTCCTTATGCGAGAAGCGGACAGAGCGTTGAAATATACGTACGCTCCGTCTGCGGGAACGAGCAGCGCGGCGAAAAGAGAACTCAGACCGGCCATCGCGATCAAGAGAAAGGCGAGCAACGTATACACACTTGAACAAGAAGAAAAACAAGAGTGTCTGGCATGCAGCGAGGCGCATGTGTTAACGCAGTGCCCTAAGTACAAAGCACTTAGCGTCGAACAGCGATGGAACCTGATCAAAGAAAAGAAGCTGTGTTTTAAGTGTGCGAACAGTACTCATCGGCGCATAACATGCAAAGCCAAGCTGTGCGGTGTGGAACAGTGTCGTCGTCCGCATCACTCATCGCTGCATCAAGCGGAAAAGAAACCGGAAAACACAGAGGTACGTGACAAGGAACAAGTATTGTCAGTGACGCCGAAAACGAACGTCGGCGCACGCACCGTGCTTCTGAAGATGTGCCCGGTCGTAGTCGCCGGTCCACGGGGGGAGGTGAGAACGCACGCTCTCCTCGACGAAGGTGCCACGGTGACATTGATGGATGAAGATCTCGCCGAGAAGATAGGTGCAGACGGCCCTACACAAGCACTGCACCTAAGCGGCGTTAACATGGCTCAAAAGGAAAAAGCCAGCAAGTTGGTGACGGTGCGAATTAGAGGTGTGACAGAAGACGAGCCACACTCAATACGAGCAAGAACAATAAAGCACCTGAAACTGCACCAACAGACCATTCCGGCAGTGCTTATGAAGTTGAAGCATTTAAGGGACCTGCCGGAAGAATTGTGCTATGAACGAGCGCGCCCAGGCATCTTATTGGGCGCGGATCATTGGGAAGCACATTGTGTCGCGAGAACTGCGAGTTGGCGGCCGCAACGAACCGGCTGCATCAAGAACGCTACTCGGCTGGGTGGTACACGGTACGTTACCACGTAGCGTCATAACAAAGAAAGAAAACGTGCTTCATATATACGAGCGGGAGCACGACGGACTGCATAACCTCGTGGAAGATCACTTCAAAATAGAAGCGCTCGGCGTCACACCAGAACCGAGAGTGAGTGACGCAGATCGACGAGCCATCGCCACATTGAAGACGTCTATAAGGAAGATAGACTGCGGGTACGAAGTCGGCTTGCCGTGGCGACAAGACAACACCGCCATGCCGCCGAGCTACAACGCGGCACTTCGACGCCTGCGACAAATCGAGCACAAGATGGACGCCTCGCCTGAATTTGCCCGCGAATATACTGCACAGGTGAATAACCTTATAGAAAAAGGATACGCAGTGAGGTGCGACGGGTCAGAATCATCGAGCCCCGTCTGTTGGTACCTCCCTCACTTCGCGGTGCAGAACCCGAACAAGCCTGGCAAGCAGAGGTTGGTGTTCGACGCAGCGGCGACAAGTCACGGGGTGAGTCTGAACGACCACTTACTGGAAGGCCCTGACATGTTGATGTCTCTGCCCGGAATAATGTTTCGGTTCCGGGAGAGCGCTGTAGCAGTCACAGCGGACATACAAGAAATGTTCCTGCGAATCAAGATCCGTGCCGAAGATCAGTCAGCGCAGCAATTTCTGTGGCGCGGTAACGACCGAACCAACCCGCCGCAGCGATTTAAGATGACCAGCATGATCTTCGGTGCAGCGAGTTCACCATTCATGGCGCACTTCGTAAGGAATCACAACGCCAACGTGCATGCGCAGCTGTATCCCAGAGCAGCGGAGGCCATCACCAAATATCACTATATGGACGACTTGGTGGCCAGCTACGATACACCCGGAGAAGCGCACGAAGCCATAGAGGAAATGAAGACGGTGCACGCGGCGGCGGGATTCACTCTGCGCGGTTGGAACTCGAACGACGAGAGTGTGCTTCGCGACGTGCCCCAGAGTTGCGCTCGAATCAGCCCACGCAACTGGGGGGAGAACATCAACACAGCAAGATATTGGGACTGCGGTGGGACCCGGAGCGAGACGAGCTGGGATTCAACACAGCAATGAGCCGAGTCCCGAAAGAAGTAAAACGCAAGTGCGCACGCCCACCAAGAGAGAAGCCCTCAGTACAGTCATGTCGATCTACGATCCACTGGGACTTCTCAGCGTGTACACCATTCGCGCCAAGATCATCCTTCAGAACTTATGGCGCTTAAAGATGTCGTGGGACGAACGGGTGCCAGAGGAAGACGGCAAGCTGTTCGCGACGTGGTTGTCGCAACTGTCGGCGATCGGCCAGTTGCGCATTCCCCGACATTATGGACCGACGAGCCACGAGCGACGCATCGAGCTCCACGTTATGTGCGACGCCAGCGAGCAGGCCTACGCAGCGGTGGCGTATTGGCGGATGGTCGGCCAAGAGAACGTTACACTCTCTTTGGTGGCCGCCAAGGCGAAGGTGGCACCGCGACGGACGCAAACGATACCCCGCCTCGAGCTGCAAGCGGCGGTAATCGGGGCGCGCCTCGCTGACGCAGTGAAGAAGGAGCATCGCATCGTGGCGGAGAGAACTATATATTGGACTGACTCCACAACAGTCATCCACTGGATCCGGAACGACGAGCGACGGTACACACCCTTCGTCGCGCATCGTCTGCGG
This sequence comes from Manduca sexta, assembly GCF_014839805.1. Taxonomy (NCBI): domain Eukaryota; kingdom Metazoa; phylum Arthropoda; class Insecta; order Lepidoptera; family Sphingidae; genus Manduca; species Manduca sexta. The sequence continues at coordinate 1,802,232 of NC_051127.1, read as the reverse complement.
GAGATCGCCGAGCTCACCGACAAAAGTGAGTGGCGATGGCTACCCACGACGCACAACGTCGCCGATGAAGCCACTCGACTTCGGAGCGACGCCGTGAGTGAAGACAGCCGGTGGTTCCGGGGACCTGATTTCCTCCTCGAGCCCGAACAATCATGGCCCACGAGAGACGGAAGTCAGGACGACGAAGCAGAGGTCCTGCACGTCACAGAGAGCCCGGAAAAGGAACGCTGGCTGCCCGACCCGACCCGCTTCTCCAAGTATGAAACATTGGTGCGAGCCACGGCGAGAGTCTTGGCGTTCGCGGACATCGCGCGACGCAAGACACCACACCTGGAAGTGGGACACCTGAAGCGGGCGGAGATGTTATTAATGCAACAGGCGCAAAGGGAGAGCTTCGGGGAAGAGCTGCAACGATTGAAGTCTTCCCAGCCGGTACAAAGGACGAGTCGGCTATTCAAGCTGGACCCGGTGTTAGAAGATGGCGTGCTGCGAGTCCGGGGACGCATCGGAGCAGCCACAGTCCCGGATGACGCCAAACGACCGGTCATCTTGGACGGCCGACACCCCGTCACGAAGCTCATCGTGCTGCAAGAACACTGTGCCGCAGGTCACGCAAATAGGGAGCGCGTGACCAACGACCTGCGGCAAAAATATTGGATAATACACCTGAGGCCCACCGTGCGCACCGTGGAACGAGACTGCGCACTGTGTAAGGTGCGACGCACGAAGCCGCAGCCACCGGCCACGGAGATCTACCCCGTGCCCGCTTGGACCCGTATCATCGGCCCTTCTCCAACTGCGGAGTGGACTACTTCGGGCCGATGATAGTGAAGATCGGACGCCGGCGAGAGAAGCGTTGGGGCGCGCTGTTCACCTGTCTAACGACACGCGCCATACATCTGGAGCTCGCCGCATCCCTGTCAACGGATTCGGCCATCATGGCGTTGCGCAGGATGGCAGCAAGAAGAGGATGGCCGAAAATAATGTATTCCGACAACGCCACAAACTTCAGGGAGCGGATGAAGAGCTACGAGCGGCCTACAAGGAGTGGCAACCCGAGCTACGCAACGTCGGGCTGCTGCATCGGATGGAGTGGCGCTTCATCCCTCCGGGCGCACCCAACCAGGGAGGTGCGTGGGAACGGTTGGTGCGATCAGTCAAAACCGCACTAACCGTCACCCTAAAGGAAAAGGCGCCGTCCGAAGAAACCCTACGGACGTTGTTGGCTGAAGCCGAACATTCAGTCAACTCAAGACCACTGACCCACGTGAGCGTCGACCCGAGGGACCCGGAGGCGCTCACGCCCAATCACTTTTGTTGGGCTCATCATCGGGCCTTCCCACAATCGGACCCTGTGAAGACGTCGATCGACGGGCATGGCGAGCGGCGCAAGCGTTGGCGGACAACTTCTGGCGCCGGTGGATAGCGGAGTACCTACCGACCCTGGTACCCCGCGGCGAGTCAACAAGAAGAGTTCGTCCGCTGCGCGTGAACGACGTGGTCGCCATCGCCGACCAACAGCTGCCGAGGAACGTGTGGCCGCTGGGGATCGTCCAGCGCACGTTCGAGGGACCCGACGGAGCCATACGAGTCGCTGAAATCAAGACAAAGAGCGGCGTATTTCGACGCCCGGTGACGAAGATCGTCGTGCTGCACCCGGAGGAGGAGGCTGCGCGAGCTACGCCGGGGAGGATGTTAGCGACACGACGACTTCGCGGCCGCCGTGACACTGAGGCCCGTCGACGACGCTGCCTAAGGAGCGACGTTACGGGACGGCGGACGCAGCGGGACTGAAGCCCGCGCGCCGCACGCTCAGCGAGCGACCCGTCAACGCCGCATCCAGAGGAGCAACGTCGCGGGACGGCGGTCGCCGCGCGACTGAGGCGCGCACTGCACGCGCTCGACGAGGGACCCGGCGCCGGCGCATCATGGAACGACGCCCCGCCCACCAGAACCCTACGGCCAATCAGAGCGACGGACGCGCCAACGAGGGAAAACGGCGGGCCAATGACCGAAAAGTGCGTAGGAGGCACACCCGTGCGTTATAGTGCCTCCTAAACTAGTATGTAAGTCGGGATATTGTATGCGTAGTTTGTAGTTCGAGGCAGAATAAGAAAATTGGTACGAGATAAGCAGATTCGAAAATAAACCAGTGAACAAATCCGTGGAAGTTTTAATACAGTCCCCAACACCAAGCTATACATATTTCATGACGCGTTGGTATATTTACTAGAATTGTTAATTAGACCTTAGATAGTGGGTTGGGGTAACGTGGAACGTCGCTAGTCCATGAATAAGGATGAACTTTAAAAGGTTAGGTAAAATAAATATTTAAGGGGTTTTTTCAAGACAAAATTCATGTTTTTTATATTTAGTTCGCGGCAATGGTGAAAGGTGAAATTTCGAAAGCGAACCCGATAGAACATATAGGTACTAATTTGCATGTGGCCTGCAAATTGTTCTAATAGTTCGATTCTAAATAAATTCTTCATAGAGGAAGGAATCGGGTTGTATGGACCTTTCGCCAGTATTTCGTAGATATAATTAAGTGATATATATCTCGCGTTCTAAAAACATAATCTCAATAATATTTAGAAAACTACGTATAAAGGTACTGAATATTCAATTGAACCTACTTAGTATACATTATCCTATTTAGTGTCTATATCATTCTACCCCAAAATTTTGAGTCCTTAGGCCTAAACACAAAATTCTAATGTTACTTGCCCACAGACCACATTTCCTGTTCAAACACATATCCAAAGCAATCCAACTAGCCAGTTTCCAAACCAAGTTTATATCAGCAGTCCAAATATTAAGCTATATACCTATATACCGCGTATAAAAACGTGGCGGGGTCTCATTAAAATTCAGTCCCCGAGTCGCGAGTACAATATAAAGTCATTATGCTAATGTTGGCAGCATTTTGCTGGAGGTTTAGGTTATTTGTAGAGATGGCTCGGGTTTAACCCCCCACTTTGATATTTATGTTTATAGTACGCCATTTCGAGCACTTTAATGCGACATTATAATGAAGCTAAAATTAAAAGTTGATTTTCACTGATTACGCATTTCATTGTTATAATAGGAAAGGTTCGTGCCAAACATACTTATATATATGGGAAAAGTTATTCTCAAAAATTTTACTAAGTTTAAGTTGCTAGCTGGTTATATGGTATATTGAATAATAAAGAAATGTCATGGGGAATTTGAACTTATGAAGTAATTTAAATGTGAAACGATTAATAATAAAATTGTACAGAAGAAGTTCGCTAATTTTCTAGTTCAACAGCCCACATATATGTATAGAACTGAATGTAGGGATTTAAGCTATTTTGTAATCATAGACATTAGATATAAGATATATTACATGGTGTTAATTTTTAACATGTACGTAGACAATAATAATAGCTAGTATTATTTTATATAACATGGAAATATACCGTATATTGATTATATTATCTCGAATTATATAGTTGGTTACATATTATATGCAAATATTGTAAGCAATTATTCTACGCCGTATTATCTAATAAACGTATAAATTAACATCGACTTTAAAACTATCGACATAAGTCCTAAAATCATAAAGATTATACAAAAAAAATCATACTTTAAAACTCCGTCGCTCTTCATACCTATGCTATATAAGTAAAACGTAAACATACCTACATTCAAACGAAGCGAAACCAACATCCGCAATGAATTCCCCTTCCGTAAACTTCAAATACATAATCCTCGCATGTCGAGATACCCTGGAGGTCCGCCTAAATGGAATATTCATAAAACCACCCCGTTTACGACCTTGTAAAGGGCCACATAAAAATTTACGGCCAAAAAAACGTAGTTACACCCTTTAGGTCTGCTCTTGCGATGGGCCCGAAGTTTGTAATTGAATTTTTGCCTGGAGCCCGCAAAGGGCGTCCCTGCTTAATTTGCCGTACTCGGAAAGGGTTGGCGTGGTTGGTGCAAGGCATAGACTATGCGGATAATCTTGAGACGTCGGCTTTGATAACGGCTATGTAGACCTATAATAATAATTATTATTTACTATAATTGGAATATCAACAGTACATATATTCAACAGTCTAATACACGTTATACATGCTTAATAACTAATACATACACCCATTAAAGATGAACACAATATTGCGTAAGAAAATTGTATACTTAGCTTAACTGCAAGTAACAGGGGAATACAATATAAATATTAATAACCATAATGTTGAGTTTATTAAATGCAATCGCAAATTAAACCTTTCGGGGAATTAGCATGTTTATATATCGTAAAACTACTATATAATACTTAGAAAATAGGTATTAAACTACGTATGTGTCATTCAGGGAGATCCTAAGATTCTATTACTATTAAAATATAAGAAAATAAAGATATATTTTGAATGAATAACCACACAATGCGTTTTTGAAATGCATGCTCTCTGATTATTTTAAAGTGCTCATTTCTATATAAAAAGACATAGTTTTTGACTGTATTTCGTATACTATACGATTTAGTTGACTTCGAAGCGCCTCGTCGCTGCATAACCTTCGCCATCTTTTTATAGGCCATAATAGGGTTACACTTTACATCAAAACGAATTTATAAATAAGTCTATGGTTCATCCATTCTTCTTAGAAGTTAAAATGACTTACCTTCATTGATTTACCACATCAATTATAAAAAATTGTTCCTAAGAGTCCAGAAACAAATCGCCCAAGTCTCTAAATTAAAACAACTCCGAGAACACAATTTATATTGTTGTAATCAAAAAGAAATATTCCATTTTTCACCGACCATAAGGGCTGTTTGGTCTCCTTTTTTGTCTCTATACGTGTTAAAATTTAATTCGGCCTTTTCGGATTATATCAAAGTGTACGTGTTAGGTATTCACCCTCGTTTTATTTTAGATGAAAAGAGAAAAATTTGAAACATTTTTTGGAAGGCATCGTTTTTAAATTGATTTCGTTTAAATGCTACCCGTATACAAAGCTTCGGTATACAAAAGTTTCGCGTTATTTTAAACACGTTGCAATTTTTTGTGAATTCATATAATAAAATAACTAAATGAATTTATTTTAATTTCAATTGTCGTTATGATGGTAAAAGTAATCGAAACTTCATTAAATCTCGGCTACATAAATTTTTTTATATTATCAATATTTATAATTATTACATTTTTCGTGTAATTTCAATTATCGTTTAGAATGAAAGGCATCTAAACTTTATTTGATACTGATATATTTTATGGTTCATATTGCATCAATAATCGTATACTTGTGTCGCTTATATCTTCACGAATTCTTATTAATATAATCTTTACATTAAAGTTTGAATTTTCACTATCAACTGATATGGTCCAATCCATATAAAATTTGTTTAAGAAAAATTAAGGATGTATTTTTAACATCTACGTTTAGCTATGTTCAATCATTTAGTGGACATCTTACTCAGGATATGGAAATCTTATTTATCCATGTTACAAAATCCAATAAAAAAATTTGTTGGTTGGATGTTTGTTACAAGTAATCTTACATCGATTGTTATATACGGGGCTTCTGCGCGCAAAAATAATGTACGTGGATCCCATAAGAAAATATGATTTTCTTTTGTTACCATACAAAAATAAAATCTGAATAATAAAACGATTGAAAAAAATATATCCTTTTACATAAATAAACATATAAATAAATAACGAAAACATACAGATTACAGTTTAAACTCTCAAAACATTTTTATCGCACAAGCCCGAAAATGTCATTCGTATCTTACATTAGGCTCAAAGAGTACCCGGCTCAAAATCATTCCCGGTTCTTTGCTTTTCCATTCCGACCTCCCAATATAAGTTGAACCACAGTCGCCTTTAATTTCCTGCTAAATATAACACAAAAAGAGAATATGTATGAAAAATGGGAGGTCGCGATAATTTGGTCAGTTTCCCGCGCAGCCTCGCGTGACAGATGATTATCTATGGTTCACGTCAAAGTGAATAATTGGGCTTTGGGATAGGCCCGGCTTTTGAACACCCCCTACTATTTAGTTAACGTTGTCGCAAGCACTCTCAGTTTCGTTGTAATTAACCCCTACTGAATTTACTTGCATTAAAATAGTTGTTACTTCTATTGATTGCATATATGTACGTATAGATGTATACATGTTGTAAATGTAGCTATAGAGAATGTTCGTTCAATATTCACAGTAGACTCAAAGTATTTTTAATTACATTAATCATGTATATGGGATAAAATCATCATTTTAATCGGTATTGAGCACGTTGTATGGCAATAGAAACCTGATGTCAAAATTAAACTACTGAACATCTGATCTAAATCTATGAAGCTAGTTCCGCATCATAGTAAACTAAGCACCTAACAAGTGCTCTATGCTATCTAACATGACGGAGCACTTATATAGGTATACAAACATATACCTACAAGCTTTTGCTCGCGGCTCGCGCCTACGTGATATGGGTTTTTGGGAATAAAGACCCGCTTTATATTTTTGTGACATAAAAGAGTAATATTGCTTCCTATTCGTGTTTTTTTTCTTAAATCAGTTCCATAGTTCCAGAGATTAGATCGTTCAAACAAACTCTTCACCTTTATATTAGTATAGTTTTAAATATAAATCATTCCTACAGGCGACTTTTATTACCACTTATTATGCTGCGTGTGTAGCATTCTCAAACCTCGGCTTTATGACTCAAACGTATAAAAACAAAACCGACCCTCGTATTAAGCTATTGCACACATATCTATTTAACAAACAATAAAAAACACATTCAAAGCCTAAAACATCGCATAAAAACGGAGTGGACTCATTAAAATTCTTTTGTGCAAACGTCCAATAAAAAAAAGAAAATCCTTCCTATGTTTTTATAACGAATACCTAACAAACACCGTAAGCCGCTGCGGAAAATGAAAGCGCCCTCTAATTAATTCTACATGCCTAAATAAAACCGCATCAAATTATTCGTACGTCAAAGGGAAATGTTCAAGAAAGGATGTACGCGGCCATCTTTTTTTTCCGTCATATAAATGTGTACGGTGCTTTATGCCTGCTTTACGAAAAATAAGTAGGACCCGCTTGTTTCGAGGATCGCCTATCGACGTTTGAAACATTTTTTTTTTCTTCCTAACAAGCGGATAATCCGGTGAATAAGTTTGTCATGAATTTTCTTTGTACATGTCTAGTTAATTATGAATATTTAATTTTAAGTAATTTAATTATGCATATCATACGTGCTTATTAAAAAGTTTCCAAGTCTACTAATAGTTTTTATAAATAAACTGATAATTGATTATATTAATTAGTGTTTTATCTTTTTAACTCTTACATTTTTTGTCTTAGAGAACAAATTCATTTGACTGTTATTTTGTCTTAAAGAAGATCGTGGCAATACTATTTATTTTGAAGCATTGATAGGGCGTAGATTTTTATGTACAATGTACGAATGCTAACATGCTATTTTGTCTTATTATTGACCGACAATTTCTAATATATTTTCATAATATTTGCTAAGCCAAAAAATTATATTTGTTAATTTTCCCTTAATTACAAATACAATTTAAATTCCCAGTCTGTGTATTATTTTATTTAGCTCATTAATGTTACACTATACCTACCACCGGGTAACAATACTTCATTTACAAGACTTATGCTAGTCACTGAGGATAAGCGAGAAAGCGCAAGCATAGCTATAATATACCGGAGTCCTTTAATCGCGTAACGCCGTCACATACCTTCCTTAAAATAACAAAAGAAAGCCAGACGTTACTAACTTTAAATTAAATTACATCATTGGAAAAAATAAATAAACCGAAAATAAATCTAATTATAAATTATGGTCTGATTTCTTTTCACAAAGCAAATATTACTTGGTACTAGATATAGTTTTTTGAGCATAATATACTACAATGTTTTGCTATGGTCACCATCCGAACAGGAAAGTGCCTACTCTTCATTAAATTACGTAAATTTTCTGAACGATCCGATCGCTATATATTCCAGTATAACAATTTGCATATAAATTTCCTGAGCATAAAACAAAGATATAAATTCAAAAAAACCTACGATATCGCAATCCCTATATTAACCGACTACAAACTTGAACGCTTCATAAAAAATAGGCTTAAAAAAAATCGTTAAGCTACAGTAATTCTTGATATAGATTAAAATGCGCCCTCCCAAGTGCCGGTGGGTGCCGGCTAGCCCGCACTCCCCCACTTCGGGGAGGTACGCACATGCGTATTTTGCCTCCCGCCCCTACATCCCTAAGCTGGCCTTCCATTTTGTTTTTGCGTAGTCATTTTGTATTTTTTTCGTCTGTTCTAGTTTTCGTTAGACAACTGTTTTAATGGAACTTTGCAATTGAAATGTTAATTATAGTTTTAACGGTTGAAACGTTTTATTTATACAAGAATAATAGTTTGTATAAAGTTTAATTTAAAACTCTAATTATATGGTTTTGCAAATAGTTACTGTATCATTAATGAAAATGTAATCACTGCTGAAGAGCCGGTGCGCGGAAACGTTACGTGAAATGAGATTACAATAAATTGGACTGGTCAATAACTATTTTTGGATACCTATTTTATATAACACTAACATGACTTATATTTATAACAGTCTATATCATAGATATAAAAATTATAATCAAAACTCTCACAAAAGTACCACTCTGTATAAAGAAAGAAAGCTACTATGCTGTCGTGCTAGGCTCAAAAGCGGTATCTAAAAAAATCTTAATTTTTAAGCCGTCAGATAGCTTAAAAAATACCCATCCAATGAACTTACCTAAATAACGGAATCTTGTTTAGAACTTTTTTAAAAAAAACCTAAAAGATTATCTCTATCTCAGTTTTACATACAAAACTATATTTACAAAACTTCCATTATCTCGAAATATGGTTTCCCTGACATACCGCTTTTGCGCTTGCCACAGCAGTATAAGGCCAATACCTGTCTCTGTTCTTCGCATATACATTATCTGTATCTATGGACCGCATAATCATTTCATCTTTCTCACTATTTTGCACGTATTTACTTGAAAGCGGGACATAAATTCACATTATATAAATGGTCAATGCAAAAACACTTTCCAGTTTACATCACTTTTGAACTATTAAATCTCAGGACGGACAAGTGACTCGTCTGGTTGTAAATGCTTGCCAATTTGGAATTACAGAGCACCACGCTACGCATCCTGATATTGTCTCATGTAAATAATATATCCTAGTAATAAAGCCGGTTGCAGAACAAGATAAGCTAATTCACTATATTTTTTTATAGCTGATCCGGGTACGCTACACGTTTACGTGGGCCACTGTCGAGGGTTATTAAGTTAAGCATCCCTGTCAAAATTTTTTCTTCAATAATTTCTGCGATCAAACCTGATATCGATCAAAATTGTTTAATAATTTATGCCATAATAACTCATCTTATCTATCTACGGAGGCCTAATCTCTCTCAGTAGTAGAGAAGACCTGTGCCCCAGCAGTGGGACAGTATATACTACAGGACTGATATTATTGTTATTACATGTTTCCACTTTTATTACACCTAGATTATAATTTGATAATAGTCATTCTTACTAACTTCCTAATTGTGTTTTATTGTATTTTCCAGATTTTCGAGACTTGCATCTTTGAAGAAAAGTACTATACATCGGCCAGATTAAAGGTAACTTTCTCAATGATTAAACCTTTGTGTGACCTCTGCCTTTGCTAGCAATAAATTTGAATATTTTGACAAATACTGAGGTTCATTCCGAGATGCCGCGCACTGGGGTTGACTGGTAGATTCAGATACTTTTTCGAGCCAGGAATATTTAAAATATTCTATGCAAATAGTCTATTCGTTCTACACACTGTACCAAATAGTACTCCACAAACACCGCTTAAAGTAGCAAAATTATTTCAGTAAGAGATAAAACACCTCACTAATAAGTAATTTAATTATTACCTGAAAGAAAGAAGGAAATTTATTTTGCAACAAACACAAGATACATACATAACAAACAAATGAGACAGAAAAAAACACTTAAAACTATGTCACAAAAAAGACTCCAACTCAGCAATATGCTGACAGTGAAGTGTATTAGCTGGACTTCCGTTGGGCTGTTTGTTTGTTGATATCACGGAGAACAACAAATTTATAGCAAGATATCTAATTAAATTCTACTAATCACATTAGAACGACATTCTTAATACCACGGTTGACGATGAGCCAGTAATCAACCAGTTAAAAATAAACAAGGCGTTATAGCAAAAATATTTATTCATACGACGAAAAACTCTCAAGTGACAAGTAACTCAGTGCCAGTACTCATCATCAACAACCACCTTATATAGGTATTATCTAAGAAACACAAGGAACAAAACGCAATCCTCTTTCCCTATCCAATCAAGCAAAAAGAGCAGTATAAACCTACTTATATAAACACTCTTTACTTACTACAGATAACGACCGACGCAGCCTTGCAGAAACCGTTTTAATCCACACAACTTAAAAGAAAGATTTTATACCATTATCAACCTTACTCCAAACCAATAAGGTTCATGAATAATTGATTAAGTGACAAAATTCAGATGGCTATCCGATACCTGGGGCGGTAATCCATCATCGTGACATTTCTATTTATCTTGATGAGACCCTCACTTCCGATACTAATGGCCCTTTGTTTTTTTAAACGTATTTACAGAAGGAGCGGGTGGTCAAGTAAATATGTGCAGAGGGTTTGCGTACATGGTTATCTTTCGTTTCCTACCATTCGAAGTTTGGGGCGAGGTTACGCGTTTTCAGAAGTACCTATTCAACTTCAGATGCCGCGTTTTTGGACTCGTTTTTCATTATATTTATTGCTTTGATTGTTTTGTTTGTGATGTACTTATATTATTATTAAATATAATATTAAGTAATTTTGGATAAAATCCACGACACTATTCGCTAAGCTGCTTCAATTCAAATCTAGGTTCATAATAAAAATACTACAACTTTATTAGAAAGCGAATAAATTGCTAGGCGATTGTAAGATCACTTTCTCCGTAAATCAGTTTCACTAGACCTTCGATAGAGTGTAGGAAAGGTATAAAGATTAGGAAGAGAAAAATCTCTATCACTATACATAATGCAACACCAACTTATCACTTCTTATTAGTTTTTTATGCTTATGCATTGTATGCTTCTATTATTTGACTACTGGTGGTAGGTCTCTCATATGTACCTACCCAAGCGAACTCCCGTTCGCCTGGGTAGGAAGTACCGCGATGTCTATTTCTGTCGTCATGCAGCAGTGTGTAGTCACAGTTGTATTCTGGTTTGAAGGACATTGTAGCCAGTGTAACCACTGCATATAATAAAACTTAACATTTCATGTCTCAGGATGACGAGCACAGTAGAATGCCAAACAATACTTTGTTGTTTAAGGTGTTGGATGGTGTTTCTACTGTTTACGGGCGGTCGTATCGTTTACCATCACGCAAACAGCTAGCGCGTCTCGTCATTCAAAGCAATAAAAACAAAAAAACGTGCGGCTCAAAATTATTTTTAGGGTTCCACACTTCAAAAGGAACCTTCATAGGATCACTTTGTAGTCCATCTGTCCGACTGTCAAGACACTTATACTCAGGAATGCGTTGAGGTATCAAGTTGAAATGTGTAATACTCGGGTCTACGTCAAAAAGTAGACTTTCATCATTGCAAAAATTATACTTGTGAATCACCGCGATCAAAAGATATGACCGTTTTTGTCGTATATTTTGCCATTTCACAAGGTAATCAAAACCTATAAGGTACTTTCCGTTAAACTATAACCATGACATTTGCCTAGAAGCAGTATTAAGCAACATCTGAAAAATCGGAAAAAAGGTAAATATTTACTTTAATAATAAAAAAATAGTTAGTCTGTACGGAACCCTCGGTGCAAGACTCTAACTAGCATTTGTACATTTTTTAGCAAATGGATTAACAGTTCCAGTAAAGAAATGGGTGTTAGCCACACATTCGATTTGCTATACAGAATAGTCAATTTTGTAAGAGTATTACAAGCCTACACTTAAAATTCATTATGGTTTGAAAAGATTTCTCTCTTTTAATATAGTCTATGTAAATATTTTTTTTATTAACCGTTGCATTACAATAAAATGGTGTTACATAAATGGTTCCGAGTGATTTGAAACTATACTCTACATTCATTTTGTTAAAATATCACATTTTAGTTGAGTCAAACATATTTCAACATTGCCAAATTATAAGAGTACGTACGTAATTAAAATAACTCACGCCCACATTTTGTTTGTATTGTAAAGAGGAGACTGGGACGGCCTGATCCATGACAACATGATAATTATAGTTTTTTTTTTATTTTATATAAATAATTACATTGGAAAAACATAATTGCAAGGTTCCATTTGTCGTATTTATCACTTAATTCAATAGCTTGCCAAGCAACTCTCACTGTTCAGTCAATCTAGCGAAAATATTTGATCAAGTATTATTTTTTAATTTATAATAAATAAACAACTCAGTAGTAACTTAAATATACTCAGGTATTTGTAATATCATTATGTTTGATATTATAAAGTGGTACGTGATATTAAACCAAGAAGTAAGTACTTAATTATTTTTAAAAATTCTACAAACTATTTTCTAATCATATAAATTATGACTTTTGAAATTGTACTAGTAAATGGACTAACCGTTTCACTCATAGAAAAAAATACATTCTAGCACATAATAGCAAAGTAGAATATATATCAAAAAATAAGTATATTGTTACGATGTAAAAAAATATTTAAAGTCGTTTGTTACGACACAAATATAAATCAATAGATAAATAAATCCCGGCTTTTATATCAATGTCCTTATAAATTTCGAGTAGATACCTCGGTGTGTATGTAACAAGGGGTGTGCTGTCGTGTACCGGATATTTCCCGTGGGACTTGCGTTACTCACCATCAATCATTTAACGTTTGGGAAAGTAAATATTAGGAAGGATGTTCAATATTACGATACTATTTTAACCAATAAAAAAGTAAAATTGTTGCATAGCAAAAGTTCGTTTTTATCATCTATACTTATAATAAATCTGTAGAGAGGTCAATTCTGTACATGAAATATATTTCCAAAATAATTATCAGGGGGTGATTAGGGATCAATACTGATGCCAAAAATGCAATTAGTAAAATTTTTGTCTGTCTGTCTGTCTTTCTGTCTGTCTGTCAGTCTGTCTGTCTGTCTGTCTGTATAACCGTTATAGAAACAAAAACTACTCGACGGATTTTAACGAAACTTGGTACAATTATTTGTTATACTCCTGTGCTGGTTATAGTATACTTTTCATCACGCTACAATCAATAGGAGCAGAGCAGTGAAGGGAAATGTTGGGAAAACGGGAGAAGTTACTCCATTTTTTAAGCTTCCGTCGCGTGTGCAACCTTAATGGTTAAAGCTACACAGAAATCATGTATGACGGAAATGTTCTCCTTAAAATTATGTAAAAAATATCCCACGACAGCATATGTCTATCTTTTATGGTTGACTCACAATAACACGTGTAACTCCCGATAGCTTAGCAGTTCGAAGCTTTCTCATTATATTTGTCTACTCTTACGTTTATAACACTCTCAGTCATCCCTAATTAAAAAAGTTAACATTATTAAATATTCCATAAAAAGAATCATAGAAATCGGTATAGAAACACCAAAGTTATACATGAAATACGCTAATAATAAGCCATCACGCGTGAATACTGAATCATGCTATAAGCTTCCTTCGATTTCACCAGGATTCCATCATCAGACCCTGACCGGACAATCGGACCACCTGCATACCACCATACATTAAAAAAACATCCCGACAAATTGAGCACCTCCTCCATTTTTGAAGTCCGAAATCCACGCGGGCGAAGCTGCGAGCGGAAGCTAGTGTATAAATAAAAATGTAAATATACTATTTATGTAATGTACAGAGCTGTATTATTCAAATAAAATAGCTTTTAAAGAGTGAAAAAAAAATGCTTTGCATTTTGCTTACCGTAATGCAAAAGGCAGTAATATTTTGTGGCACAGAAGAAACATCATATTAACCGAGTTGTAAAAAACAGTTTTTTCTGATTTTATCCATAAAAATTCATACCATAAGATCTTCAAAGATAATAATTAAATGAAGGGAGCTCTATTGAAAACAAAACATGCCATCTTACAAAGCGTTCCTTTCCATAAGTCCCACACAACTGTCATACAGTTCATAATTGTACATATGACCGAGACCATGGACACAACAAAGCCCTTTGTCTATGACTTCCTTTGTTACCGAAGCCATACATTCTTTTCCGACCTTTCATGCGCGCCATGGCCCGTCAGAACAATGGATTTTATAACCGCACTATCACCAAGACAAATGAGAATACGACGATATCTAGAGCTAGGTAAATAGTGCCTCCCCAACCCCTCTCTACCCGCAAAAGTGACACCTTCTTTTATACATTACCGTAACACACAAAAATCTACTTTATCACAAACAGTCACGGTTAATTTTAGCAAAGCCCATACATCGGTTTCAAAATTCCAAACCCGTTTCTTTTACATAGACTATGTTCCATAGAAACATAATTATAATTTTGGACTCAATGTCGCCGTATTAGAGCATAGTTTTGTGCAGCAGAAAAGCGAGCATTGGCGCCATTTTGAATAAACGTTGGCGGTCAAAATTTATTGCGCATAAATGTACCTCTGGCTAACCCGGGAGTTAGGGGGTGGAGGGAGTAGGCTTAAAAATCGGGGTAAGGGGTGAAAGGGGTACGTTTTTAGCGTTCGCAACGTCGGCCTATTTGGGGTGTTGATGGGAGACAGAGTGGGATTTGAAAACGGTTGAGCCTTTTAACGAATTTTTAATTGATTGCAAAGTTTAAAAACAAAAACGAATCTGCTCTACCTTCGGTAATGTTTTGTTACAAATATTGAAAGCATGTATATTTTTATTCCAGATCCTGTCCCAGATATCGAAGAGCGATGATGACGGTCTACACTTCCATCATATAGAAGGTAAATACCATATCGAAATATATTATTTACTAAATTATTCATATAAATTACTTTTCAATACACTTCTAAGAATTTTCGTATGAAAAAAATATTTTGGACATAATACAAATGTTTTGACTCTGTACTACCCATGTTTTGATAAGTGGAGAACGCATTTGGCATGAAGTTCGCCTTTACATACTTATTAAATACATACAGTTTACAGAAATAAATATCAATAACAAGGCATGGTCTACACTGTCATAATATACCAAATATTAAGAGAAAACTATTTCAGAAACATTGCAATAGCAACACTTTCAGTACTCTACTCAAAAGAAAATGTCTCGTTCTTTTCTCAACAAATATAAGGAAATAATTCCGTTGAGGCAAAATAAACTCCTCAAAGACTTACACGTACCTACTTCTATTATCGAATGTGAAAAAAATATTGATCTATTGCTGAAGCAACATCAGAATCCTAATGAATTAGCGCTTATACATTAGCTAACCTCCTCAATCCGGCTCTGAAGCGCGTTTAACCCGCACCCTCTCGACCTCTACGCACATCTCACTCACACAAACTCCAAAAAGAACTCTCCGTCGCTTTCCACCCCTTGCTTAAATTATTGTACCTACATTCCTACGCCGGGGAATTGGGCATATCTCTACTAAGCTCTGCCAATCTAAAATGCACCGTATCGACTCTCGTTTAGAGTCAAAAAGCTGAACTCAAATGACAAATGTAAGAACAAATTTCTGCAAAGATCGTACAGTTCTACTGATATCCTATTAGATACCGATCTAACTTCTGTTATGGGATTAAAGGAAAATAAACCGGTGTTCTTTAAAAATAGAGTTTAGTTTAGCTTATGGGTTTCACACTAAATTCTACTTTTGAGAATCAAAGTAATAACAGAGTGAATTCAAAGGCGGTGGACATTAAAAAGGCCACCCGGTGGGGAGGTCGGGGACGGGTGAGGTGGAGGCCACTCGGAGCGCGGGAGCTGAAGTGAAGACGCATAGCTCGCCGAGCCTTGGGGACGTAGAGACGTGTATGCTTGTTTTAATGACTTTCAGAGAATTTTGAATATGTTTTAATTTGCAGAATTAAATACTTTATTATATAAATATAATAAAGTTCATAATCGTAGGTCTCTGGATCTGCTGCTACTTAGAGTCCAATAGTAAAATCTGAAAAAGAATAAAATATTTAACATTACCCATTTTAATTTTAATAAAAAAAAGGAAATTAATTGTACTTACCAGTTCAATATATTGATGCTTACTTTTTTATGAAAAACAAATCTAAATAATTGTAGAAAGCTTTGCAATTTTTTTTTTTATTTATCTTTTACTATAGCTGTTATCGCTGCCAGTCCATTATTTTTAAATTAAGATTATCCAAAAAACATTGCCTATTTAAATTGAAATTATTAATAAATAAAGAAAACCTTTGATTAAATTGCAATATAAC
Source organism: Manduca sexta (assembly GCF_014839805.1). Taxonomy (NCBI): domain Eukaryota; kingdom Metazoa; phylum Arthropoda; class Insecta; order Lepidoptera; family Sphingidae; genus Manduca; species Manduca sexta. Next base: position 1,785,734 of record NC_051127.1, on the reverse strand, counting down.
ACAAAAATATACAAGAAACATAGATGGTGGGCTTATTTTATATCTTATTTCTTTTACAAAGATGCTTCAACCAGGAATCAAACTAATGTCCTCACGGCTCACGGCCCAAATACACTGCCACTGGACTAATAAGACTATCACAGTTAAAGTCTAACTAAGTATCTACTCAGTATATTTTATACTCGACTTTCCGGGGCCCACCGCACATGCTATGACAAAACCCACCACAGTCACTAGCTTCTGCGAATCGTGTTCAAAATTTACTCAGTATACAATCAGTAAATCAAGCCGGGATAATTCTAGCAGCCATCTACCTACCTTTAATTACTCTTCTTTATTTTATATTTTTTCTATTGACGAGGTCTCGTGGTAATTCCAGGATAAAAAACCTTTTAATAATACCAAATTAATTAAAGAATCCGTAGAGGAAACTTAATCGTTTAAAATCAGCTGTTCAATTATCCCAAACTTACCCGATAGGTAATTTGACGAACAATTTTATTTTTATCAATAATACATCTAATAACCTCTTACAAATAAAAATAACCCTAAAAAGAATCTAGTCATACATTGAGAATATATCTCGCTACGTTAGATGTTCGTTGCGCAAACAAAACCACTAGGAGACAGTTGATATCAGATTGTCGTAATTTTTCATTACATTACCATGGGATAGTCGTGCACGCGTGAAGATAAAAGCTCCACCGCGCTAACCGCTACGGTTTGAACTCGAAAGTCGAAGCTAACTCGATAGGGTTTTTACTTTTGCGAACTGAACATTTTTGTAGAGGAAAACCAACTTAGTATTGAACAAGAATACTTACGTTAAAACACGAATATAGTATGAATAAATTGTATGTAGGTATTTGATAAATTTTAATATTAATTTTATAATGGAACTCTGACTTAATGAAAATTAACAAACTCTACAGTCTATGAATTGAGTAGTATAAATACAATTAAACATTATATTAAATATTTTCGAATAAGAACGTAATAATAAATAAATAAAGCTGTTTTTTCAGCCTTTCCTTCTTAAAACATTGTAGATGAAGAACTTGTCAACAACAGACGTAATACAATTTTAGTAAAATAAGTATATGTAATTTTTTTATCCTCAATTTATGCAAACATAATAATATTTAAATATTATACATACTCTATTTGCGACTACAATTGCTAATTACTGTATTTATATGGTAAATTCAGATTTCTTACTTTATTAATAACTGAATTACTTCAAATGTAGATGGACTGCTTTCCATAGTATCTGCTAGAAAAATATAACATTTATTTAATTTTTCCAAATAATTCAACGTCTACTGATTTTTATATTTTCCTGACTAAAACCGCATTTATTAAAAAGATAAGGTTTTATCATTATACCTAATAGACCATTGCTGGAAATTAAACTCAACGACAGCAATAATCATACTCAAATCATATTAATTCAGTGGCTATAGCCGAACGCCATATCATAATAACATAATCAGAGTCTTATTTCTATTGTCGTGATTTAGAAATTCCTTCTTTGTGATTTTTTTTTGTAGTTTTATAGCCTAGTTTCATAGCATGTTTCAAACTGGTTATCATACTTCTTGTTTTACTAATATTAAAAATTAGTAATTTAGTAATATTAAAGATAATTTTTTTAAAGTTAATTCAGGAACAACCGAACGGATTCGGATAAAATTGAGCAGATAGATAGACCATATCCTGAATTAATACAAAGGTTATATATTAATATTTTATAGCGGTAATTTGCTTCCATGGGAAATAACTGAAGTTTTAAATCAGATTTTCTAAATACGCCGACGAAACCGCGAGCAATAGCTAATTAACAATAAAAAAACTTAAAACTTTCCATTCTCAACTCTAAATACATAATATACTGACTTAATAATTTACATTAAAATAATGCAACTCACCAAACACTAAACAAAATCTCACTCCGTAAAAAAATACAAAACAACTTCGAGAAAACGCACCCTAGTAAGGGATAACCGGGCGGGCTCCCTTAGGAAATTAATAGCAACGCGAGGACCTTTCGTCGGAGCAGTGAGTTCACGCCGCCGCCGAAAGGTGGCGCCTGTTGTACCGCACTTATATCTCGCACGTTATGACTTATGGTCTCCTAGTATCTTATCGGTAAGCAGAAGTGAAATGAATGGAAAATGAAAAATTTAGTTTAGATTATTTAAATTTATATAAAATTTTGTTTTAAGGCATTTTCGCTCTTACATTAAACCTTTGCTATTGGTACCCATATATAACTCCATTTGTTAATTAAGTTGACAATAACACTTCATTACCAATAGTGTATGGATGATTAATTTCACAATTATTAATTTCGACTCCCATGAATTTGTAAATAAACTTAAAATAACATATTTGGCGATGTTGGGCTAGTTGGGTGTGGTTCAAATCCCAAGGACACATACCGCTGACTTTTCTAAAATTATGTATGTGTTCTTTGTGAATTACCGCTTGCTTTAACGTTGAAGGAAAACATCGTGAGGAAACCAGCGTACCTGAGAAGTTCTCTATTCTCTCTAAAATCTCCTATTTTTGAAGGTATGTGAAGTCTACCAATCCGCACTAACCCAGCGTGGTAGAATAAGGTCTAATCCATCTCAGTAGCAGAGTAGCCCGTGCCCAGCAGTGAGACAGTATATATAATGCAGGGCTGATATTATTATTATTAATTTGATAAATTCCTATCCACAACGTAGGCATTTCGAGAAATAGACTAGATACCGATGACTTTTGTGGACTATCAACTATTAACATTACGAACTATATCACAATTTTAAAAACAAAATAATTTTATGAGAAAACAATTACATTCTAAAACCGTTAGGAACATTAAATTCCAGCTGTTGTTAAACTTTGGTACGGAAATCCTCTCCCGATTTAGACGTGTGTGAAGCCACAACGAACTATTCTGCTTACGGCGCAATATTAAATACTGTAAAATATTCGCTAGACTAAAATCCGTGCTCGCGTTAACTAAAACTAAGCTTAATCAGGACTCGCAATTTATTAGTTTGCTGAAATATTTTCATATTAAATTGTTGTACGCTTCTGGATTTGTAATCTGACGTTTTCAACGAAATGGTTTGTTACCTGGAATTAACAGGGATTCATTAGATGTTGGATTTTATGTTATTTTTTGACGATATTACAAGTTCATCTGCAAGGACTAAATTATCATGCACTGTATGATCGATGGCTAAGATGATAAACAATTCATGGGGTATTAACATCAGTGTTTTTACACCATAAAGCGTTGAGGAACCTCAATTCGAAAGGGTGTTCATAATATTGGACATAATGGTAAACTAAGAAATACAGGTCTCCGCGATACAGGCCTAGTGCAAAGATCACCGTTAAATGAAGACGTAACTCCTTTGTAATATATTTTATTATTGTTTCATATTATTATGTTATTGTAAACTTTATGGTAAATAAAAATGAATTATTAAATTATTATAAAAATAAAGAAAACGCTAACATAAGACAAAACGATACCATGGCAATTACAAAATAAAATCTGTTAATAAATAAATTGTTAATATTTATACAGTATAATTTAGACATTGAGTTAATATATGAACCCACGTAATGGTATTTACTATTTACCTTTGCTAACATTGTGCCAAAAATCATACCCGAATAACTAATATTTTCACCAAAAAATCTGGCTTTACTTTATTGATTTTATTATTATTTCTAGTTGTGTGTGTGCTTGGTTTTCTGACTGAAAGTGTGATGTTGCTGCTGCGACAAAATCTTTTGAAGTAATAGTAGTAGCATTGGGGCGTTTAAAATTTAAATTATGTTTTTTTACATTTTTATTTATATCGGTAGTTTTTACTTTATATAAAGTATTATTTCCAAGAACATAAGTATTTAGTTCCATTTATTAACGCAAACTCAAAATAACCGTGTATAAAAAAAAGAAAAAATAGAAAAATACTTTTTCACTTCCATAAAAATCAATATAACCGCGAGTTAGTAATCGGAAAGTAATAAGCAACTCTCAATAATTTTAGTTACTTATCCTCAACTAAGAATAGTTTATATATCTCTTACACAAGCGAACTAGTGTGACCGAAGTACCATTACGTAATCTGGAGCACTCAGCGAATCCAATTTGGAAACTACTCCAGCGCATCCCTGGAAGTTAAAACTATTAAACCTCACAGAGTTACTAATGTCTAGATCATGGATGGCAAACCATTTTGTTTTTTTTTTACCTGCTAATACGTTTGTTAGTCTGACAGTCAGTTTTTACAAATACATCGGACTTTCAGGTGAGCGCTTTAGGCGCTAGCAACCCCTTGAAATTAAGGGACCATGCTGAGGGCATCCACTAACAGGTTAAGAACTTCGACTCAGGACGGCCACTAGGAGAAGATGGAGTCATCAACGATTACGACACAGACACACGCACATACACACACACATATCACGCATTTGTCCCTAAAGGGAGTATGCAGAGGCGCAACCAGGGCACCCACTTTTTGCCAATTGTGTTCCGTCCCATGATGTGATAGGGGTCGAGCCTATCGCCATATCGGGCACTAATTCCAGACTCCGGGATGATATTGAGCAGAAAAATCCAAATATCACTTTGCCCGACCCAGGATTCGAATTCAGGACCGCAGAACACTCCGAACCGCGCATGCAATACAACTACGTCACCGAGGCAGTCAACGATTATGACCATTGTGCTATGTCGCTGGCTCAGTATTAAGAGGTTCCAAACGAATAAAGTGACAGTTGTATGTATAAAGTAGTCAATATGTTTCACTCCTATATTTAGTCAGGTTACAATTTATTCACCTACCCGCTGGTCTGATCAAATAAGAACTATAAATGGACTTCATATTATCGCCGCCCTGAGGAAAGTTAAGGACAAGGGGACATGGAAACAGCGCGTCATCAACGCGTCAAACAATTTCAAAACAAAGACAACCTTTAGGGATAAAGAATACAATTAAGAAGAAAGAAGACAGTCAAACAACTTTAAGAGGAACACGAGTTTTAGTGATAACGAATAATATTAAGAAGAATAAAGAAGACAATTTATTTGCTAGATAACTTTTATATGACGACTGAAAAATCAGCCCTTATACGACAATTTTAACAACAGCAATTTATTTTGGCAATTTTTTTTTTATACTATTGAAGCCCATGTCCCGGATGGTTCGGCAGCCCTGGTCTTAATTCTAGATGAAGTAGACCCGTAGACGCAACGCACTCCCAATTAACGAGTTCACTCTGCATATAAGTTTTAACCGCCCATATATAACCATTAGTTATAAAATACAGCTAAAGTGCAAAGTTTGACCACGTTCCTATCCTTTGGCGGCTATAATTTATGTGTGCCTAACTTCTGCGAGTACGGTCTGCATATCAGTCGATAGTTGTTGTTTCTTTTAATAATTGAATTATATAATTAAGATCTTTATCTGGTCTATATGGTAGTTTACTTACAGGTTAATTTAATTATATAATTACGGTATTTATCTGTTCTATGTATTTCTACGTGCGGTTTAATATGTTAGACGTGATGTTCTTGAATTATAAACAATTATTCACTAAAACTATAATTTACACACATACTCTCGCCTTTTATTGCTGAAGGGGTAGGCAGGGGCAGGCAGTGTATTTCGTGCCAGGATGTAATAGGGAACAAGTCCATGACCATATCGGACACTTATACCAGACTCTGGGCTGATACTGAGTAAAAAATCCAATAATTTTGCCCGTCCCGAAGATCGACCCCGAGGTACCTCAGAACTGCAGTCGTACTGTAATACAACTACACCACCGAGGAGTAACATTAGTACTTATAACGATAATGATAAAACGAATATGGTAGATGTAAAAAAAAATTGCCATTATTGTATATTTCATCGTTAGTGATGCACACAAAATTTTATCGGTTTTGTTAGTCATATTTCGACAGCCGCAAATAACATTACGCTAACTTAATTTTTTATTTTTAACGCTAATTTTACGGGAGAGATGTTAAAAGTGTAAAATGAGATACATTTTATAATACTAGAGCTTTCTTAACGAGCGTTTTGTGTAATTCAAAAATTCTTCATTTTTTAGCATAAAAAAATATTTTATAATCGTATAAAAGATAAAGAAAGAATAATTTTTCATTCCAACGAAAATTAGCCAAAAATCGATTTAGCGTAGTGTTAATTGCAGCTGTCGAAATATGACTAACAAAATCGATGTTTATTTTTGTAACCCACCTCTAACCTACGAACTAAAAAATCTACTATATTCTACCCTCACATTCACACTAGTCAATACCACCGTTGATTAAAACTCCATTATTGTTTTGCAGACGGTGCGAGCAGCGCGGCGGGCGCCGGGCGGTGGCGGGCGGTGCAGTAATTGTACAAAAGTTACCATCCTCAGCTATGGTGAATTTGTTCACGCTTCCTTACTCGGCCGATGTACACGGGTGTCGAATCGCTGCGTTTCGCACGCTCGTCTGTAATGTAACGGTTCGATTTAATTAATGAAATTAAATTTAACAAAGTTTCTTCAGCTCGATCTAGAGTTTCTGTTACAATATTATGTCATTTAATACTCATATTAATAAAATAGCTGAAAGGCAAAGGCTGAAGATAGTAAATTAATTTAAAACGTATTTAATTACGAATGCAATATTCTATATATATTTATTTTGGCATAAGATTAAACAACTTAGAGTCAGTCACAAAAGTAACTGAATAAAATCAAGATTTCATATCACCTCTAAACTTTTGTCTGTATAAAAAAAAATCACTTAATTTAATTTCACTTCATCAACTTTGTTATAAATAAAGAGAAAAAAATAATGCGATTAAAGACTTACTGGATATGTATCGTTATATTATGACCAAATTACACAAAATCATTATAAATTATAACCTATGTGTTATTCTGATGTATAACTAATATTACTGTAAAGTTTCATCCAAAACCGTTCAGTAGTTTATTCGTGAAAGAGGAACAAACATACATACATACATCCATCCTCACAAACTTTCGCATTTATAGTATTAGCATACATACAAATACAAAAGTAACTTAACAGCTATAAATCAAAACTGATAGCAAATTAAAAACGAATGCCGTTTATTTCCCGTTTTCCGTTAATTTCCCGTCATAAGTCGCCTTAACTTTTCTTCAATTTAGCAATCTACGTTCGAAAGCTGAAATCTAATTACCGGCTCTTACAGATTGCGATCGCTAATATAATCAGGGTTGAACGCACTAACAACCGTTTTATCGCATAAAACCATGGTTTATTCCAATACGATTTATTAATAAGTTATGCAGAAGATATTAACATAATTGCAAAGCGGGAATAGCTTAGCGTTTTGTATAGAAATCTTGCCGAAGGTATGCAGATTCCATTAGTAATTGCTCAATTAGTTAAGGAAATAGATGACGTAATTTCTATACTAATATATGAAGCTTAATAGTTTGTTTGAACGCGATTATCTCAGGAATTATTAAACTGGTTTTAAAACTTTTTCGCTAGTAGGAAGCTAGATTACAAAGGCTACTTTTAATCCCGGGGAAATATAAAGCTAGGTATATCTTTTTACGCAGTCGGAGACGCGAGCTAAAGTTAATAAATATAAATATCTCGCGCTTTTTATATTCGAGGGGTTAGCCAAATATGTCATTAGTTCATTGTCGCTACGCTTTGCCTGTTCCATAATGTTATAATGGAAGGTATTCCCATCGCCTTATTGCCATAAATGGCACGAATTTTAATCCTAAGCCTCTCAGATGTGTTATTCTTAATCAACAACTCCCTACATAGGGTTCTTTATCAAGCATCTTAGAGGAGAATGGTTTAGTTTTTGAACTTTCACATTCCTAATTTAAAGAATTATACTATAAGACGATATTTCTCGGCCATTGTTTAACAGAACATTTCCTGACATCTAATATCAATTTCGCATCATGCATGGAATGTTTGACCAGAGTACATATTGAACAAGAAATAGGTCACCTTTAAGTACAAGAACATTATATCCTCACCATAACACAACCCAACTACCTCAATCCCTACCAATGATAACTCAACCTCAATTATCGCTCTTATCCCCTAGATAACAAAGCAATGAATCACTCAAGTTTCAGAATAGTTTTTGTCCATGTAATAGCACGCATGGCGCCTGTCGGCCCTAAGTAACAGAATGGAAGTTAGCCGAGCGGTCGCTGGGCGGGGTCTTGCGGCGCATGCCGCTCCAGTAATGAGTTGGGAGGCCGCCACGATGTAAGAATCGGTAGACTTGGCTGTAGGTATTTATTGCGCTTGTATTTTGTATGGGTAAACTCCGTGAAAACTATGGGTAAAGACCCACGGGCGGTTTTAATAAATCAATGTCAACTTTGAGTAGGATCTTAAAAAGACACTTATATTATTGATCTTAATAAGCGAAACTTCAGTTATCATTTAAGAGCTTGTCCTCAGCTAAGTTGGTGGTGTTTAATAAATAAAACGTATCTGTAATAATCCTAAATAATAAATCTAATAGCACCTTAACTAATCCCGATGAGAGTCCATAGAGTCTGTCTAGCATTTTCAACCAAAATGTATACATTTAGGTCATAGGTCCGTTCTAATAGATGCTTTTCAGTGTCACTATGAAATGTAATATTATGTGAGATGTTGTCAAATTGAAGTTCACGTCTTATAATCGTCGCTTTTAATACCCTAATCAAAATATCTCAAATGATATCATAAGTCATAGCATGTTATATTTTTTTTTCTTTGAATGACGTGTCGAGCTTGCCTTTCTCTTGATGCTAAACGATAGAACCGCCCATAAATAGTAGAAACACCATCCAACACCTTGAATTACGAATAATGAAATATAAATTACGGTGGTACTAAGGCGGGCTCTCACGTATAAGGGACCTATCACCTATAATAATATGTCGTTTTTTTACATATGAGTTTTGTTTATTAAAGCCGACTTATTTTATATATTTATTTATTTATTTAAACTCTTTATTGTACATAAAAACTGTAAAGAATAATAAATATAAAACAGAGATGGTGTAATAACAGGAAGTACAAATGGCGGTCTTATCGCTATCTGCGATTTCTTCCAGACAACCTTTGGATGGAAACATACTCTAACATACAATAAACTATTACATTTTCTGCCACCCGAAGATCAGTATGCATTATAATGACAATGGCTTGGTTTCTTCGACAAGGACTACTCCCCAGGATGCCAAATTAGACCAGCTTGGCGGGACTGGCTTACTCGAGGTGGGCCCCCATCGATGCAATGCGCATTTAATACTGTCTGCTCTACCATTTTTTAGGTCTATGGCAGAAAAGTTGAAATTCGGCCCGCTCTCGAGACTACAGATATTTATCTGGCCGCGGCCGGACTTTTTTAATATAAATGTTCTTTGTTCCTGACGGGAGAAAGTTTTAATGAAAATTCAAATAAGGACAACTTTTAACCTTTTGTTTTTTGTGTGTTTTTTTTTCGGTAGACATTTTTTGTTATTTCAAGTTGTCCGATTGTAAGCGGTTATTGTATTTTGTTGGTTAAGTTTTTCCCATTGTGTTTTATAATTAATGTATATTGTATACGAAGAATTCGTATTTAAATTCTCATGATTTCGGTGAGGCGCAGTGCAAATCTTGCATCTTTATTATCTAAATATAAGACGGCAAATTGACTGAGAGCATAATAAATAACTTTTTAAAATAACGCGTTAGATCCTTTTAATTTAACAAATGTCGTCTATTTCAAATTCTCTTAGGTCAAAACGTTTATTGACTGCACATTTTTTGGGACAATTTTACATGTTTTAGTTATACACGCCATTTTAAATAAGCAAAACACGCATCACGCATTTATCCCCGAGGGGGTATATAGAGGCGCAACCAGGGCACCCAATTTTCGCCAAGTATATTCCGACCCATGATGTGATAGGGGGCGAGCTTATCGCCATATCGGTCACAAATTCCAGACTCCAGGCTGATACTAAGCAGAAAAAAATATCACTTTGCCCGACCCAGGATTCGAACCTAGGACCTCAGAGCGCTACCGTACCGCACATGCAATACAACTACGTCTCCAAGGCAGACCATTTTAAGTAATTGTAAAATATATAGTACCTTTATTAAATCAAACCTACGTATATACCTCAACACATTTTCAAATTAAAAGTCGCCCCACAAATTTTAAACTTAATTATTTGTCAAGTGTAACACAAGAGTCCGTCATCCCGAAGTCTCCCTAATGAGTACCTTATTTGAAGTATTTGCGGACGTGCCTAGGGGACCGTCCTTCTACAAATACTGCATCCCAGAACATATTTTAATCAAGTGAAGTACCTAATTAATTCGGTTTGCACCACCATATTTCTTTTTATGTAGAAAGGTTTTATTATGTAAGAGGACTAGAAACTATGGAAATGTATTTTGCTAATCTGTCATGAATATGAGTGTGATTCTAGATTTTGCTAGAATTAAATATCTTAACCAATAATTGGCTCAAGCTAAGACTAATGACGTATTTAACATATACAATAATATAAATATAAAATAAAAATAGAAAGCCTTTTATATCCTGATACAGCTTACATAAAATTGATGCTTACTTTATAATACTTAATACTAAATAAACCCTTTAGCTAAAATATCAGGAACTCCTCGCAGATGATGGCCTTCACCAAGGGTTGCCACCTGTCCCTATTATACGCTATTTGGTCCCATTGTACACCTGAACATAATATAATAGAATTAACATATAAGCTACATTATATCATAGAGAAAACAGTCTCACACTATGAGACGGAAACTGACTTCACTAACAATTACTAAATATTCTCTAATGCTTTAACGCTTTTGTTCTAAGGCAAATGAAATTCTCTCATAAAATAAACACGCAAAACTCAACCGTAATTACATAGATAAATCTATAACATTACAGTAAATAACGAATGGCCAACCCCCGACCTTTTCCCCAAATTAAAATTCTCAAACAATCCGCACTTTGAAAAAGATATATGGGGGTGTTCTTTCATCTTCCCTAGCCGGGTAACCTTAGCCGTTTGCGGGTTGAGCCGGATAAGGGGGCGTCACACCCGGGTACAGGGGCCCGGACCTCGGCAGCGGTTATTTATGGGTCTCTCGAGCCCGGCGAAGTGGCCCCTGAATATAAATCCTGGGTCGGCAAAGACTTAAAATGTAAAATAAGAACGGTACGGGGACCCATTTGAAATCCACGTTTGTGGGTCGTATGGCTTATGTTTTGATTTCGCGTTTATTTTTGTTAAATTTTCGTATAATAATATAATAGTTATTTCCCTTAATTATTAAATGGATTTAATTTTGAAAATAACAAATTTGCTAAACGCTTGATAACAAAGTCAAAGAATGTTTATTACTGCGTAGTAGCGTACATTACTTTGTTATCTTTACGCTAATTCATGAGTTGTCTTAAAATTTTCTACTACATTTTCTTTGTCTATACAAATTGTCCCTATGGACATCAATAGTTTACCCATAACAAACATTGGTTTCGTTTTTTTTTTACTACAGTACTGTTATTATGTACTTACCAAATGAAAACATACTAAAATACACAAATACAATAGTTTTGGGACGCGGTCTATTATTTTCAACCATTTTACTACTGATTTGGAATAACATTAATTTCTATTTTATTCCACCTCTGCCTACCCTAGAGATAGAGGTATGATGCTATATAGTATAAAATTTTAAAAAATAGTAAGCATTTAAGACCTCTTTCAGTGTAAATTAAAAATAAAAAAGTTTACCTTCGCAATACACGTATCATGTTTTTTCACGGCGTAACTTTGCTCTTTATTAAACATTAGCGTACGTTAAACAAAGGCACTTTTACCCCAAACTCTGCACTAAGCAGTCCGCTGTGCTTAGGTAAAATTTATTATAATACGTAGCCAGTAATCTCTGTGAAACATATGAATTTGTACGTAACCGACCGACCCGTCGGTAAAGTACGCATACTTCACAAAAATATATACTTCGGTGCAAGCCATGGGATTTTGACTCGTAAATATTTAAATCATACTGTCGATAATGATTTCTTATGTTTACGCCAATGTTAGACATTAAAATTGAACTTTTTTCGAATTTTATCGCGGTTTTAATATTATCCTTTTCTCCCGACGTTTCAATCATACTGTCTATAATTGTATTCGAAAAGTTTTTGAAAGTGGCCTTATTTTAAACAACCACATCACCCCTTTATCTCTGAAGTAGAGGTTTAACCAGGGTACTCACTTTTAACCATGTGTGTTTCATCCCATGATGTAATAGAGGGCGGACTTGTCGCCATAACGTCTAACTGTAAAGATTTATCACGATTTTACTTTTATAGTAGATTTCATTCCCTCATTTAACGTCATTTAGCATAGGATAAAACATGTCCATTAAACTTAATTTTTTAAGCTTGTTCTCGCAAGATAGACTTCAATAAAAATTATTTTATAATTGTTAATATTTACCAAATTTAAAAGGCGTAAAATACGAGCTTAATACAAAAGATATAATGATGAATGTTTACGCGAATGTTAGACATTGAAATAAAATTATTTACGGGTTTTCTCGCAGTTACTTATATTATTATTTTCTCACGGCGTTTCGAAGACTTTGAAGCCTTTATGATCACGGGGCGGATTGAAGTGCTCGCTATCCGCAAGTGAAAGTTACAATATCTACCTACATTTTACATTTTTTTTTCTGTTAACGGTTCGATCTACGCAGAATGAGCTCACAGTGTCTTGAAGTCTGGCAGTCGGTCTTTTGGGTTCCGATTCTACCTACCTCCCTATCTACCTATAGATATCTATCTACCTATTTATCTATATCAATACGATTTCATGAATACCTAACTCGCCTCATCTCCAAACTCGGGCCGTCACAGACGGCGTGATGTCGCACACAATCCCTCATTAAAACGACACGACACACGGACGACGATCATTGCAAAAATTTGTACACTTACCTCGGATATTCTGTTGCTTTAATTAGTTTGTGACATTGTCATGCGGGATATTAATTTGCGCTCGCTTCGCTTTAGAACGTTTACGGGGAGTGTCGAGTTACGTCACTATTTCGTATAGTAATGGAATAGCTTGAACGGTAATAATTTTATTTATATAGCGTGTTATGACGTCATTATTATATGAAAAATTACGTCATTACGTCTACGATTATAACGCTTAAGGATACTTATTAGTGGAATTTTTGAGCTGATATACAATATACTACATAACTATTAATTATTTTTACATGTTAAGCATGTAAAGCCGTTGGTCCTGTGTCTGATCTCTCTCCGGTCATATCGGATCGCCGTCTCACCGAACTATGAGAGTTAAGAAACAGAGAGTGCATCTGTGTATTGCGCACACACTTGTGCACTATAACATCTCCTGCGTACATGGCTGGTCTCCGTTGAGATTCGCCGCCTTGGCCGAAATTCGTTTAGAAAAGAAGATGATGAGAAACAAGATTACATGACTTCAAATATTGCTCATAGATTTTTTTTCTCTAAAGTTGGAATATCCATAAAGCAGTACCTACCTATGACGTAGTTTTCCCTACTACCCTCTAAGTATACAAAGGGTTTTACACCCTTCGAAACAAATTTGTATATCAAATATTTGCCCATTTAAAGAATACCTTTCAAGATAATGCCCTACGTAGATGCCACCCCGAAATCCCTTTACGCATGTACAAAACCCTTCAACGCGAATTACTTGTTTATAATTCCTTTTGTCCCATCACAAAGCCTTCCCCAGTTTTAAGCGAAGGCTCGGCGGAAAATTCATATCAATTTTCCCTTTTCAGCGCTCTCATTATGTATTCTTTCATAAGATATTTTCGGGCGTTAGGAGGTTTCGTTTTATGACACGTTCATTATGCTGTCACAGCTTCTTTATATTACACAATTATAAATGTAATTTTCATTAGCTCTTTTTAGATATTAACTAAAAATTTATAATGATTTTCTAATATTTACGAAGTTTAGAAAGGTTCTATGTCTTTATTGAAGTGATTTTCGGTAATTTAGATAAGTAGTTAATTAAAATTATAAATGTAATTTTCATTAGCTCCTTTTAGATATTGACTTAAGTTTTATAATGATTTTCTAATATTTACTAAGTTTAGAAACGTTCTGTGTCTTTATGGAAGTGATTTTAGGTAATTTGGATAAGTAGTTAATTAATAAGTTGTCTTATATTTTCATTTTTATAAAACCGTAGATGGCGCAAACGATAGTTTTCTTCGTGATCAGCAAAGTGACTCTACTGCAACTGATGGTAAGTAGAGTGGTCTAATAGAATGTCGACTGACGAGAGATGATTACCCCTCGACCGTCGACATAATTATGCCGGCCTATTGGAGCCGGATATACATAGGCTGATACCGGACCACGACACCCTTACGTAGGCCAGTATAGCGGATTTTAACAACTTGTATATAACTAATAATTTAAAATATTGTGATATAAAATATATTCTACCACCAACAAAGAATTAGAGTTTAAAGCATGTCAACTTCCTTTCTCCACGTATCATTGTACAGGGTCATTTTAACATTGTGTTACTGAATGAAACCACATACGTATCTACTGGTAATTAACACTTTACAATAAGTTACTTAAGCCGTTGATGAAAAATAACCCTGTACATACATCGTCATTTACATATAATTAATTTTAACATAGAAGAAAACATTTCTTAATTAATTAAATCCATTTCCCATTCGCCTAAATTTAAATCATGTGGAACAATGGACTAGCGAAATAAATGTCCAATCTCCTTTCTAGAACAAAAGAACGCTGACTCGGCGGCGGGAGGAGCTAGTACTGCCGATCTATCTCATTCCCGTGCTCGATTGAATCAGCGTTTATACCAACTCATTACCGTTATGGGAAGGTTGCTTTTTTTTCTTACGTTACCTCGGAGATTAAGGTAGATTTTCCTTTAAACCTATTTCGGTTTGGTAGGAGGATATTATGAATATTTTTTTTTTGTTTCGTAAATATATTTTTTGTATTGTATTTTAATTTAAATAGTCTGTAATGCGGTTGTTTAAAGTCTTATGTATAATTCTTCAAAATAATCAAAGTAATGTAACTACTAAAAACATATTAGACTGCAACACTATTTTCAATAAAAGCCCATGCTCTTCCCAAAATAAATTTCTATCAATCAAAGTAACATAGAACCTTCTAGAGAATTTGAATAAAAGTTATACGAAAACCTAAAAAATAATCGCACTGCCAAGCAATTCTCGAACCAATTCATCATACTTGGGGAGAGGCCGGTAATGAGATCGGAGTATTCCAATTTAGCTCCCGCAGGCAGCTGCGTCTGGTTTTTGTCCACACTTGTCACAAAACCCAAATTGCTTAGCTCCAAACCGCGAACAACTAATTTATTTAGAACGGATTCAATTGCACTCTTGTAAATTGATGTTTGGATGTTTAAAAATAGCCTTACGATTGTTTCTACTGTGTAAATAGATAGAGACTTTGTCTTTGAAAGGTTAGGCAAAGACGGAACTAGTACAGCCAAATTTCGGATCCGTCCCATGATGTGATAGGGAGACCCTATTGTCACATAAGGCAATAATGGGCAACTGGCAGACGTTTTTAATAAACGAGCCCAATCTCAATCTTCAATCTAATTCCGAGAATGATAATCAAACTAACTCATTTGTAAACATGTCAAAAATACTTTGTTCTGATTGGTCCATTTTTAAGATAGATCAAAAAAGCGATTGGGATTGATCATTAAAAATGGCGGATAGTTGCATTTTATCAAATCGAAAAGCTTACAAAGATTATGAAACTCGACCTAGATATCAAACCCGGTTCAAAGCCCAAGTACACTACCAATAGACCAATGAAGCGACTTGGCCCAACTACGATCATAATAAAACTATATTTCGGCATTATGTAACAAAAAGATCAAGTCATTGAAACTAAATATCCCACTAACAAAACAAAGCACGCTAAACAAATATCTTCACAAAATTCTATTATCTAAAATACTTTCCTAATAGCTCGGTTCAAATAAATGGTTGCAGAGTCGGAGCAGTCAAGGCGTCCGACACATTATTTACCCCGCCTTCACATAAATCAGCACGTAAGCCCAAGACGCGAATAAATACAGTACTATTTGTCTGGACACAAGAGCTATCCAATTAAATCTATTCGCATTTAATCCGGCCGCATCTGGACTCGACTGTACTTACACTGGCTGGAAATAATTCAAAGACTTTGCATAATTACCACATTAATTCTTTTGTTGAGAAATGTATAGCGTATTCTTTGGTAACGTGCCAGTATTTAAAACTTCTTTTACCTTTTCTTTTATATAAGTTATTCTTAATTTAAAATTGTGAATATTTGAATGACGAACATTAAGAGTGATTGGAAAATTTCAAATGATCATAAATTCAAACGTGCCAGTATTGCTTCTTTGCGCTTACTTTTTTTATATTATTTTAAATTTAAAATTGCAAATGTCTGATTTATGAATCGTAATAATACAAAAGGTGAGTGAAAAAAAAACTTGTATTCAAATTGTTAAAACACCCTTGTAACTACCTAAATTGACTACAAATCTTTATCCTTTCTAGACCCTCGACGATATTTGAAAAAAGTAAGTATTTAAATTAACGTTTATTAATTACTTTTTGTCAATTTCGTTGAATCCGATTTTATTTCCGATTTTCTTGAAGCTTCGAATATTTATCGTTTAAAATTTCAAGCAATTTGACTCCCTTCGGATTAATTAAAATGCACGTTTAAACTGATCTTTAACGCACTTGAAATAAGGAATTTATTTAATTGATACGCTGTTCTTTTGCTTCTCCTACAGAGGATTAATTTTTTCATTGACATCAACCGTAAATGATATATTTTATTACAGTACATCAACAGCATGTATATTGGCAAAATCATTATACGTATATACTAACATGTATACACAACTATATCTTAATATCAAGTTATTTCATAGAAACTTTACAACATACTCTATGTAGTACAATTAAGGCCCTCCACCGAGTAAACGGCCCTTAGTTCAGTTAGAGAAATGATTACCCCTCGACAGTTGACACAATTATGCCGGCCTGTTGGAACCGGATATACCCAGGCTGATCCCGGAATACGACACACTTACTTGGGCCAACATGGCAGCTATCCGATTGGACATAAAATATATCCCACCAACAGCAAAGCTTATTTGGTTGGTTTACATATTTATGTGATGGTCCAAGAAGCGTTGGCTTGACGTTCTTCGGGCAGACATGAGAGTCAATGGTCTCGCTGAGCAGGAAGCAAAAGACCGGACGAATTGGAAGGATTGCAGTAGGAAGGTGAGAGTCAATGGTCTCACTGCGCAGGATGCAAAGACCGAGCGAAACGAAGGATCGCAGTAGGAAGGCCGACCCTGGCATCTAGGTCGGGATAATCACCAAGCAGAAGAAGAAGAATACCATTTTTTATTTATTTATTTACAAATCATAGCACTTACATAATGTTGGTTATTACAGTTGTAAACTCAGTTGAGTTAGGATGCGTATTAAGTTTAGAACTTGTGAATAATTCAACAAACCCTAAACATCAACGTACGAATACCTAAAATAATTTTAAATTTACAACGATGAATCCGATGTATCAACCTTCATAACTTCAATGACACTAAAATACCTTGGCACATAGTAACGGCCACAGACACATAGCGCAGACAATCCACTCTAACAATGAATAATTTCATAAGATTCATAACGTATTCTATGGGAATAGCCGGCTGACTGACTCCGTCATTTGGATTCCGGCTATTTTCAACCGTGATTATGAAAGACGGTTTGATTTCTGTGATTTTTGGTCTGGCTACTAAATGTTCATGTTAATGGATGGATATTTTAAGCAATATTTTGTAAAAAAAATTACGAGCGTTTTACTTGCCTAATTTTTTTAAGTGCCATTTTGAAATTGCATTATTAAATGGAACCACGTACTAATCTTTACCTGCAGAGGTATATCCAATATTAGCAGTAGTATTGTGTCAAAAATCATCCATGATTAAGGAATATTTTCGTCTAAAATTCCGATTTTCACTTTAATCACTTTGTAATTTAGTGCGAACATGGCTTGTGAATGTATTTCTGACTAAAAGTGTGATATTGCTGCTGCCACGAATTCTCTTTTAGTTGTAGTGGTATTAGGGTGTGTAAAAATAAAATTACTTTTTATAGATATTTATTTAGTTCAAAACTTACACTTGTTTATATTCCATTTATGGTTAGAACTTATTGTAGTGCTCTTTTTAAGAAGATAACTATGTAATTTAATTTAGTAACGCAATGTGAAAGTGACCCTATATATTAAGTCACATAAGGTTTATTACTCAATATCACAACCATAAAAAATAGGGACGTAAATTGTAACCAAATATAGTTTTTTTAAGATATTTATTTTCATTTTTTTTTCTGTAACACATGTATACATCTCGCTCAGAAGTCTGGTGACTTAATTTGTATTGTTAAATTGGAAAAATAAATATATTAATATTAAGTAAACAGACAGTAGGCAACATTAAAATTTGTCCTCACTAAAACATTAGAAGCAGCCATATCTTTTTTATGAAAAACAAAAGATAAAAGTTTAATTCGGCACGTCAAGTTAAACGTAAATTATGCTTAAGCAAATCTTCCACGGTCGAATACGTATGTTAAGCCAAACATGGCCAGCGGATTACTATAACTTTCCTACATATTATTTAATATAAACTAATAAGGATTGCTTTAAGAGGGTTGATATCTAATATATTTAGAACTTTGTAGGATATGGATGATACGCATGGAGTAAATTTTTAGGACCAGGGCTTTTTTGTGATATCACGCGGCACGCAATACTCCCAAGGAAAATTGAGAATATATCGAATAAATTGCCATTAGAAAGTAAAGTTCGAGAATTAGCGTGCCCCCAAAAAAGAAGTGACAAAAAAGTATGCTTAGGACCAACTGTGTAAATCCAAAAAGATAAGAGGGCATAATTCCGAAGATTATCGAAGTAATCTGTCTATTGTCGATTAACATTTTATTGGGACCGAAATCCGGAATGATCACCTTTCTTTGCCAAAATATGACTAAACTGTACCAGTCAACTGTTTTCCATACAATACGATAACAGCAGTACTAGAATAATCTACCTAAACATCACATATATCGATGGCTCCTAAGTAAACTATCATATCTGAAAAAATAGCTATATTCACTTTTTTAACGTTTGTTTATATAGGTACAGTTTACTACCAAAACCCATTAAAAAAGTCAGCAAATGATTGTTAATGCAGTGTTTTTTCGTTTATTAACTTTTGAATTAAATGGCTTTGGTGGTAAACAGTACGAGATAACGAAACGCTAAAATGTGAATGTCGTCATTTTCCAGATTCGATAGTTTACATAGGCGCCAACGATATGTGTTCTATCTAACATTCTAAATCATGATCACATAACGAAACATATATTTGAATACTAGATACATTCAAACATCTATTTTTATTTAAACTCGGCCCATATTACAAATACGTCTTCAGTGCGGCTGTACCGAAGAGTCCAATCCGTCGTATCTGTTTCCCAGACAAGTAGCTATTCACAATTAGGCAGCTGTGTTTGGAGCCCGTGACAGCTGAGGCTCGCGGCCTTTCGCTAATGTTGCGCTGACTGTACCACGTGTAAACCGAAGAATCTCTTAGATATTCCAATCGTTTACAATTTTTGTATAGTTTTGATACTTTTATGAGTTCATGGCTTTTAACGTTCTTTTTAGTATTTTAACTGATCACTTTTTACAGTTAGAGTTTTTGCTAATGTTACTTTGACTGAACCACGAGTAGACCTAAGAATGTCATAGATAATCCAATTATCAACAATTTTCTTATGTATAGTTTTAGTATGCGGCTGCGTGTGTATACCTATTATTAGTTATCGCCAATAAACGTTATTTGATCATTGTAACGAATAACAATTTTGACTCTTGTTTCTTTACGTAAAAATATTTATTTGTTGATTCTTAAGCCTCGACGTAACCGATAAAGAAATAAAAAGGTAAAGACCAATAGAACGGTCGGGCATAGGTGGAACTATCATATTCTCTCTGAAAAACATAAAAATTATATTTTAAAATCGACAAACTAATACGACTTATTCAAGTCTCATAAGATTTTTAAAAGACATTGCAATAAGAAGGTCTAATAAGCATTTTCCTGCGTCATTAAAAAATCCAATAAGATTTTAATATTATAAATATTTTGGAATAAAACTATTATGACGAAGCAGATAATGAAGGCTGCAAAGTCTTCGAAACACCGGGAGAAAATAAGAATATATTATAAATAACCGCGATAAAATCCGTAAATAGTTTTATTTCAATGTCTAACATTCGCGTAAACATAAGAAAATATTTTTTCTTATGTTTTTGTACTGTAATGTGATTGGACATTTTTATTTACTATATAACTTGTTATTTAATAATAAGTAAAGAAAGCAAATAATCAATATCTAATAATATCAGCCCTGTATTATATATTGTCCCACTGTTGGGCACGGGCCTCCTCTGTTACTGAGAGGGAATAGGCCTTAGTCCACCACACTGGCCAGGTGCGGGTTGATAAACTTCACACACCCTCAAAAATTCCTAATAGAGAATTTCTCAGGTATGCAGGTTTCCTCACGATGTTTTCCTTCACCGTCAAAGCAAGCGATAATTCACAAAGAATACACAAATATTTTTTTAGATAAGTCTGACTTTTCTGGTGTGTCCCCTTATGATTTGAACCTGCGGACAATCGTCTCTGCAGTCCGTTCAACAAACAACTAGGCTATCGCCGCTTTTTTTATCCAATAAACAATTCTAAAATCTCATCATTATAATATAATCATTCAACGATTTGTTTGCCGTGTCTATCACACAACAAAGGCGGTCGACCTAAGCTTTTAGACTTGCACAGCGAGCTTCTAAACTTTAAGCTCCACTCATATATAATTCTAAACCAAGCTTTTGTACCGCCGGGAAATAGCCGAGAGTTCTGAGCTAAATAATTTATCTACCCGCCTCTAGTTAACCGTAGACGTATGCTTTAAATACAGCATGGTATGGTGTTATTCAAATAAGTTAACAAGAATTTTGAGCTCGTTTCGTGTGTTTAATTATACATTGTTACAAATGTGTTTAACTTGTATATCATTACAGGATTTTAAAGTAACTCCCTTAACTCCAGATATGGTATAAATTATAAAATAAGTTCATCCGTTTTCGCATAATTAATAATCAGACTATCCATATAATTTTAGTGATTATAAAAACTAAAATATTCCAGTTTTCGTGTAGAAAATTCTTCTCGGACTATTACCATAAAATAGGTGAATGTAAGCTTAAAAAACAGTGCAAAGTGATGGATGACCGCGAGTTGCAGCTGCGCTCGCTTGATTATCTAATACTGTAGAGTGCTTCGTCTACGTCATCAGGCTGTATGTGCTAGACTCTATATACTAATTTTCTTTTTAAGAACCAATTTAAAAAAAAAGAATTGTTTTTTTTTTGTTGTTTAACGTAGGTTTTATGTTAGGACATTTTATAAACTATTTGGAGAGTAAAAAAGTTGAAATAATTTAAAATGTTATACCAGTTGCCTGTGTCTACTGTTCGGAATAATGCGTGAGTGTGTAATACTACAATATTTTTTTACTCGAAATTTGACAATATGATACATTCATTGTCGTAAATATAATTGATACCACCCCCTTAGCCAGCAATAGAATAACACAAGACTAGAATTGTTATAATAACATATATTTCCTTACCACGTTTTACTAATACATGTTTTGATAGTCTAAATTCGAATTACACAGAACCGCAGCTGAGATTCAAAATTGTGTTCAAATTCAACCGAAAATTTAACTTTAAACATTTCGAAGCGATTTAATTTCATCTAAAATTGTTTTTGTAGTACACAACATCCTTAATTCTGCTGTTCTCCTAAACTTTTCAATATAATGCTTCCTCATTCTAAATTCAGAATTAAATTGTTCTTGTAACAAAAAGTACAAGCGATTGAAATCAAATTCATAGGGAATCTTAATTACTTATATTTAATTTAATAGTAACTATAGCATTATAAAGTGATCCAAATTAAAAATACCTTTATTACCTTCAATTAATGTCCTTTTTAGAATGTAATAAGCCATCAAACTACGAAAATCAACGCATACTTCTCCAGTGACATTAAACCAATGAATTCAAACAGAGATTTTTCTCACGACCCAATCGGATCGCAATCCGTCGCAAATCACGGTACCGACTAATTAATTCCTTGTTCCAAATAAGTAAACATTCCGAAAAAAGATGGACCAAAAAATAAAACCTCATCCATTTCGAAACCTCTCGAGCGAAACATCAGGACTCGATTGAATCAATTTAAACTCGAGCCGAAAATCTCATAGCAAGGGTTCGCCCCTAATTATGCCGCGGAAGGACTGGGCACAAAAGGGACAAACTTACACAAACACTTACATCACAAATGTCATTATTCCGTGCAATCAAAATATACCCTTATTCTGTAGTAATAAAGATTTCAATATTCTAATCCAAATTTGAAAAATAGCAAACATAAACTTGCCGAGGTGAAATCGTCTGTTGCGGGCAGAAAGGGGTGGGATGAAGGTCCAAAATGGCCGCCGTAAGATTTTGTTCGGTAATATTTAATTAAATCTTCGTAATTTATGAGCGGGGCGCAGCATATGCTGCACGTGATTTATCGTTTTGGTACATTTATTATGGCTAGCTTGGCAACGGTGTCTGCCTAAAATATTATTTAGGTATACATTATAGACAGGAGAGCAAAAAATCTCACATTATCTATTACAAAAGTAAAAAAAACATTACGATTTTCAGGAGTCTACTCAAGTACATCACTGAAATATACACTTAATGCTATAAAACTAAAACCTAGCAACACCGATTTGCAACAAATTGTGAAAATTATAAAATATAGGTTTTATAAATAAGACCTAGTGCTTTCATTATACTGGCTCTAATAACGTATTCAATTCCTATCAACATTATGCTAGGTCAACGTTATGTAATAAATACCTATACCTCTAAAAACAAAGACCTCTCTTACATTTCATAAATTTATTCAGAAACCCATTCAAAGACGTATCAAAACCATCAGTCCATAAATTATATTTTTCCATAAAAGACTTAATTTCAGTTGAATTTCCACGAAACCCTCAATAAGATCGCTAACGTTGATAATTCCGTCATACCCAAGCTCTTTCAGCCTCCGAGGGTACCACGTAAAAAATTAGGCCATCCCTCCCCTGCCTCCCCTTCCACCTTCAACCCACACGATAATTCACCCGCCACGTGCGGCCCTTGAGAAAAATAGCTCGAAAAACAGACAAGATTTAACTCGGCCCAGTTTTTTGGTGAGTATTTTGAGGAACGATATAGAAAAGGTTTATTAGCAATATTAAATGCTGTAATATACACTATAGTTCGCCTATAAAGCCTCATTTAGACTGATCAATAACATGTCTGTCGTACGCATATATCTCCTATAACCATTTAATAATATGTTTTTCTACACACATATTTAAAACAACAAAAAATGTACATAAAGCACACAGTTGAAAAATGCGCGATGGCGACGCAATTTTCGCCTGCATTAATATATACGATTTTGATAGTTAATAAAAATGGATTATTGCAAGTTATAGTGGAAATTACGTTTATTGCAAAGCAATATTTTCTCCCTCGAAATGATTTGTAACTTTTTAAACTTTGTTTTATTTAAGATAAAAATAGTAATAGTAAATTCTTTGTTATGAAAATATATTTAAATCTTTTCAAAACCTATGCCATTACTTTACCTTTGAAATAATATGTACCTCGGTGATTTTGATGTATTAAAAGTACAAATAAACACAGCATAAATTAAGAGTGAAAGTTGTTTAATATTAATTTATAAGATTTTTTGCACAAAAGCAATTCATCAAACAGTGATATAATGTCATGAAGATAACAGATAAATACTAATATATATTAAATGAAAACGGAATACGTAAATAATGAAAAAAAAATATTAATGCAAATCCAAGATCTTTCTTAGATTTCACCTGACTTAACTTTAAGTAAGATGAAGATGTTCTACACTACTGTATTGGGTATAACCTGTTATTAGTAGTAAGTTTGTGGAAGAAATAAAAAATAAAAAATATGAAGTAAAAACTTTAATATGAGGAACAATGACAATTACGTATTTTTTATGTCACATAATTTATACTTCTATCACCGTAACCTTATATTAAATATCCTTATAAACAAAAAGAACAGTATTTTGACTTCCATACAATAAATTCCAGTCAAACCAGTCCCCTATTGACATCTGAAATCTCGTTCCTCAGAATATGATCTCACAAAGGTCCGGCCCTTACGCATGCCGTTAATCTAAGCAAATGTACCGATCCGGGCCGACCCATCTAAACTGTTTGATGTTAACTCACGGGATTTCGATAAAAAACTTTGTTTATTTAAACCTTTGCTTCGTATACTCATATGGCGGACTAAATTGAATTGGTTTTACATAGATGATTATGTAACGGTTTGTTACTGAATTCTAGAAACAGTACCTAAGGTTGTGTAGCCGAAGATAGACCGGTTCCTAACATGGCCCATCAATGATTTTGATTTTTTTGTTTTGTAATGCATAAATTTATTTACGTTTGTTATTTGGAGACTTTTTGTTAACTCGATTTAACTTTAGTTGAATATTTCATTATTGATTACTAGCGTTTGCCTGCAGCTCCTCCCGTGTGATAATGTTTTTCTGGGATAAAAATCGCATTATATTCTTCCTAGAGAGCCTACAGCACTCAGGAATAATGTAGCTTCTTATTAGTGAAACATTTTTTTAATCATTTCAGTAGTTCCAGAGATTAGCTTCTACAAACCTACAAACAAACTCACAAACTTTTCTTCCTTATATCAGTATAGATTAGCAAATTTTTATTAAATCATTGAGTATGATTACCTAATCTTCATAATTCTTCAGAATCATTCAACATTATTCAGCCTGCCGTAATACAGATCATTTTCTATGATTACTATAACTACCTAATCTTCATATTTCTTTAGAATCATTCAATATTGAATCAGCCTGACGTAATACAGGTGTCAGTCGCTGTCAGACAGCAAGGTGAGTGTTCTCGAAGGTGTCAGGTGTTGGGGACGCTCACCCTCCTCAAGTGTCCTGCCAAATTGGCCTCACGCCTCCGATTAATTAATTCCCCCAAGCCTACAGGTGCTGACATCTGTAGGTACATAACTTTACGACTTAAATGGACTATACATACAATTATAGGTCTTACTAGAAACGGTTTGAAGATATTAATAATATCATTTTTAGCAGAAAATAGGGACGAATATCGTTTACCTGACAGATTCTAGTAACAATATTTAATATTTAAATATATTAACAATAGAAACTAAAGAGTATAATGTGTGAAGAGGAATCATTGAAACGAGTTTTCAAAAACTGTTTTGTTAAAATAAATTTTAATTGGTCAGGGAGTCCTATTCCGTCTAGGGGGCTAATCCGTCTTTACAATTATAGACGTTCTAATTGAAGATCTGATTTAATAGCCGTATAGGAAAAAGGAGATGTTTTTATTCCTTTCCTGTATGGCTATAGAAATTATCCTTCGATTAAAACACCCATCATTGCAAAGAGCAGGAGAAATACAAGAAGCTGACGGCTAACCTTCAACAATAAAGAGGCACTTGAAAAAGAAGAAGACGAAGAAGTGCAAAAAGACGGGTACGCCCCAGTAGATGGAATAGGGCCCCCTAACTAACAAAATCAAAAATAGAAGAAGAAGAATTGCAAAAAGACGGATATGCCCTCGTAGACGGAATAGGGTCGCCTAATTAACAAAATCAAAGCATCGACATCGTGTGTTGAAAAACACAAACAATACTTTGTATTTAATGCACCTTTTGAACTGTATGGAATCCTATTTCCGTAAATCTGCATTAACTGTATACCTAAATACTACGCCAGAAAGCGCACATGTGTCTTCAATCAGTTCATCCATAAAAATAGAGGAGTCCGGGTTCCTTGTTCGCCTCGTCAACAAATCGATACTACAATCACATATCGGCTACGAAAAAACTATTGCGAGCGGAGGTCAACTCCATGCTCTTGAACTCCATGTTTGCACTCGTTCGCGTTCGGCAAAGAAAAAAATTCATACACAACCACTACTATGGTTTTGACTCGTGTGGACTTCGTACGAATCGAGTTCGAGTATTCGTTTTGGTTCTTCATTATGTATTTTTGATTGATGTTTTGGTCTCCCTAAATAAATTTAAAATTGATAGCAATATTTAGTAGATCTATATACCTATATTAATGTCATAAATAAAATTTGACTGCTTAATTTCCTGCAAAATTTTAAAAACCCAACTGCAAAATTTTAGATAAACGTCTAAATCGACTTTGCATTAAACACGAAAAAAAAATATTCCTTTACTATCGTGAACTATTAAATATCAAGATATTTTTTACACCCATTACTCAAACAAAAAAACGAAACTAGCAAGGCGGTGGTAACAGCCCAATATTTAAATATATTATTATAGGACAATAGGTACAATAATATCTGTGAGTGGTAGGTACGTGACTGAGGTTTCTCGATGCCAACTCATGGTAAATAAATAAAAGCAGAATCCCGCGAACATTTTATTTGACTTTTCGACAGCTTAACGAAATGTTGCCAATCGGACAGAAATAAAAATACATTTCCCACAATTAAAGTTTCATGAAAATGTATTTTATTGAATTAATAAAAATTATATAACGGTTTAAAATTGGCACGATCTGTGTCGTTTTAATAAAACCTTAATTTAATTTGTTAATTTTTTTTCAATTCTTGATTATTGTTTTTAAATCATTTATATTTTTTTTCATAGCGCGTATAAACGATCATGCTACTGTGACAACGATTTAAAAAAATATATAGGTCCTATATAGAATACTGAGTTACATTCTTCCAATCGCATCTCATTTACTTATTGGAGAAAAATATAGATATAAACACAGACATTGCCATTGCATTAATAAATGAACCATATATGTAGGTGTCCGTTTGAT
The DNA here is from genome assembly GCF_014839805.1 of Manduca sexta. Taxonomy (NCBI): domain Eukaryota; kingdom Metazoa; phylum Arthropoda; class Insecta; order Lepidoptera; family Sphingidae; genus Manduca; species Manduca sexta. Next base: position 1,758,452 of record NC_051127.1, on the reverse strand, counting down.
AACGACATGTCTTTAGAAGTTACTTTAAATACAGATGTAAAATAAAAAAGTTGAAGTATCTAAAAAAAACTAATATTTATAAAAAGTAGCATTAATTTTACATGCCCAAAGGGCACTACGACTACGCAAAGAGAATTTATCGAAGCGGCGACATCATACTTTCAGGCAGAAATACACTTACAAATACGCCATATCCACACTAAACTACAAATATGTTGTTAAAATTCACAAACCTACTACCTGGATTTTTGACAAAAAAATGGTATTTGCAGGTAATTTTTGGTACAATACTAACTGAAGAAGAGACAAATATATGGTTTTATTTAGTATCGTAATGTAAAAATAACTCTGCATACCAAAAATTGTACCTTATTTCTAATAAAATCAAAGTATAAAATACAAATTGCTACTGGCAATAGAACACCTATATTCTACATTATTCGTAATGGTTTTCTGTTCAGTAATACGAGTCGAGATAAAAGGGAGCAGTATATAGCCGTCAGGGCCTCATCTGCCGTATCGACCACCTTTTACGACGTAAACACTCGTTTCAACAGCGATTCGCAAACTTTTTACAATATTTTCCTTTTGTATGTGTAAAATATTTTAGAATACTAGCGATTTTGAGACGTATTTTGTAACATTTAGAGAGGTATTTATAAATACAACACATCTTCCCTCTCAAGTGCGATATCAACTCATACACTATTAAGTTAAAATCAGCCTCTTAAGATCGTCTGTATTAAATAAATACATATCAACAATATTATTTGAAAGTTAGAAATACATCCTACATCAAGTTATTGACTTTGAGGGTTATTTCTTTAAACGGCACTGACTTAACTGAAATCAAATGTTTAAATACCAGCACAATGTTTATTGAATAGTTCAGTATGTTATAAATTTACTCAAAACCCTACTCAAAGGTGAGATTGATTAATTAACACGGTTCGTAGTTTCACGAGACGAGCGTGCCGTGTCAATGCTTTGTGATTATTAGATTATTTTAGATAGTGTTGCATTGATGTAAAGTTTGTATTTTATTTTTAAGGTCAATCGCTACAACTGAGGAAAAGAACATAAACAACTGTATGTGAAATAAATTAAAATCAACATAAAGATTTTTAATTGGCAGCTCTCTTTATTTTAGGGCCTAGATTTTTTTTTTTTCGACTCGTTGAAGATATGTAATCTTAGATAACCGACCTACCAAAATTTACAAAACAGTTTGAGAGCGAGTGCCTCAGCCCACAAGGGTAGTCGGGGGATGTTAGGGACAAATCGCTGCCGCCCGCGGGCAGGCACGCAGAACCGTTTGCAAGACGCACCCTCCTAATCCCCAGCCTCCCCGCGCCCTCCCCGCACCTCATTACATACAAGGATAGTTAAATTCGCCCGTTCTCCCCTCGCGTTGCGAATTGCTAGATTTTATGTCTTTAATAAAAACAGGTTTTGTTGGGGTGCGTTTGAATTTGAGCGCGATATTCCGGCCTGTTTAAGGAGAATGGCGCGTCTGGTACATAAAATTATGCAATGTTTTTTGTTTTGTAAACGCAATGTTTATAATATTAGCAATGTGTTACGAAATATCAAACGTGACGTGTCTAGATACATGACAGTAATAGAGTAGTACATCAACAAAAGTCGAAGAAGGAACTAACGCGGGTCAAGCTATTTTCGACCTACAAGACACCTTATAAACATAAACATAAAACATAGCCAATGACTTAAGTATCATGATCGCTTAATGTATAATTTTATTAACAATTTTCATAAATCGAACATTAACTTCGATCTCTACATTTGACAATTAGTAACATATCTATATGCATATTTAATGAATTAACGACGCCCGTCCAACATTAGTCTTTTACAAAACCTTGAATTACGTAGGAGATAAGTGCACCAAAGGGTGATTATCCCCACCACCCTCGTATTATGCAGGGAAGATAGTTAAAACCCGCCCTGAATAAATTTCGCTCGTCAATAAAGGGCTCTGTCCCTTGGCATAAAGGGATGTTTTTGTTATCTTGAGGATAGGCTAATTTGACAATAACAAAAGGGTTTCCGTTTTGGGAATTGCGTCCACAGATGATAATCAACTTTTTTTGTTTCGAAAAGGTCTGTTGAATAGAACGATTCTAATTAGAATTTTCCTTGTTAAGCACTTTCGACAAACAGTTGGGTTCAGGCAGTTTCATTGTGAATATTCATTGTTTTGTTTATTATTCGTACTTTTCTTTTAGTACCTATCGATATCCTAATTCAATAACCAAGTGCAATAGTTGCTGAGGTATCTAGTTTGGAGGTTTGTTAATCGATTGATTAGAATTTGATTTAATTTAGAACAAATATAAATCTCGGATTAGGCTACTGTTATCCGTGAATTTTGACGAAGCCAAAACTGGGTTTAAAATAAGAATAAATAAAATTTAAATTCTAACGTTGCATACATAGTTTTTCAAAAATCCTAGCACACTCAGCTGTATGGTCCAGGCTCAGAGATAACTGACGATCGGAAAGGAACCTTAACCTGCTGACTTAAAACCCATTATGATTATTCAGCACAATTTCGAAGTGCATCAGCAGGACTAATTAAGCAGTCATAGTTACAAACTCAGTCACGATTTCTCCTACATCCGTTGTTAGACGCTCGTCATCTATATATATATATAAAAATGAATCCCTATTTCCCTTGGTCACGCCATCACGCGTGAACAGCTAGACCGATTTCACTATATTTTTGGGTTTGTTATTGTCAGGAGAAGGTTCTTATGAAAGAAAAAATTCAAAAAATTGCGCGGAAAATTAGAAAATTTAAGAAAACTTAACGAAAATATTAATTTTATATAACTGTCAATTGTTTGAAATAACTGTCAGCAATTGACAGAATGCGCGCTGCAAATTCATAGTTAAGACAGGACGACGTCTGTCAGGTCAACTAGTAAAAATATATTTTTTGGCAATGCGGTGTAGCGTAGCTATAAGAACCCTATATATAATCCTACATATTATATCTTATTTATGCTGTTCCTAATTCAAATTCAAATTCAAAGTTTATTGCACTCAACAATCATTTCAAACATAAGATGTTACATGTCAAGACACGTGACATAATTTTGGACCCTGTCGGGCACGACAAAATTTCAAGAGAGGGAGAAACTATATAATTATGTACTTTGTGGTCTAACAGCTGTTTTCAATAAACGATCCCGATCTCAATCTTATATTCGAATCCGAGAATGAACCAATCAAAACAACTCATTTGTAAGCATGTCAAAAAAAGCTTTGTTCTGATCCATTTTGGCAATAGATCGAAAAAACGTTAGGATCTTTTATAAAAATGGTGGTAAATAAACGAGTCAGTCTCTTTAGATCGTGTTTTATTTACATTTCCTAGCGTCCCGCCTCATAGCGGTCAGACGAGTTAGGATCCCGCCTGATGGTATATGTTACCGCCGCCCAAGAGCCGTAGCTACAAAGCCAATGGTGCAGATTTCTGAAAGATGAGTATTATGTTTGAAGCTATAAAAAGATTTTGTGTTGTGATTAGCAATAAAGCTTCCAAATATCGACATTCGCAAGCAATTTTTATCGCGTAAACAACCACAAGCTTTCTAAAAGTTTAGGAGTGTGTAGGACGCCATATCGCATGTGACATGTCACATGTATTATTGAAATATTGCTGCTAGCATGTGAAAGATCTTAGACCATATACTGATGCAAGAACTTGCTATTCTAAACTTTGCGTCATAAATGCCTTAAAGCTAAATATTACAAAAACTAAATTGGCCACCTTAAGAAATTGACAACAGCCTATTACTTAATGCTCATAAGACAAATACCATGAAACAATCAAAACCTTCCCAAAAATTGATAGAAGCTTTTAGAAAACACACACTCACATTATCACGCAGTTATCTGCAAATGGGTATGCAGAAGCGCAACCAGGGCACCGACTTTTCGCCAAGTGTGTGCCGTCCCATGATGTGAAAGGGGGCGAGCCTATCGCCATATCGAACACAAATTCCAGACTCCGGGCCGATACTGAGCAGAAAAACCCAAATATCCCTTTGCTCGACCTGGGATTCGAACCCAGGACCTCAGAGCACTGCCGTACCGCGCATACAGTTCAACTATGCCACCAAGGCAGTCCTTTTTAGAAAACAATCTCGATAAATCATTCCAAAGCATCGGGCGTGTGACCAGAGACGCTAAGTGTTATGGACTGCGGTCTGAAGTGGGCAGTTCCGTGAATTCTGCACTCCACCTCGGCCGGTGTTTCTTGTTGTTCGTTTTAAAACATTGGCGTATGCAAATGCTTTGATGCGGGGTTAAGCGTCACTTGATGGTGGCTAGAAGTCGCATCTCGTTTTGTAAATAGTTCACTTTTGGATTTATCTGGATTTTAGTGATTATTATCTTGATTGTGCTTTGGCAAAATGAACCAACTGCACCTGATGGTAAGTAGAGTAAAGTTCAATAGAATGTCGACTGACAAGAGATACCTCTCGGCAGTCGACAATTATGCCGGGCTGTTGGAACCGGACACAGGCTGATCCCAGGAAGCGACACACTTATGCGGGCCACTATGACGGCCTTTCTTTCTTTCAATACCTTGTGTACGATGGTTGCTATCCGGAGTGATTTAAAACATATCCTACCACCAGCAAATCTCACTGCATATATTTTCCAGCTCCTCCCTATCGTTCTATTTAATTAATTTCGTTGCGGGATACATACATATTAGATACATATTGTTCCTTGAGAATCGCTGAGCTTTACTGCTCGGTGTCACAAAATATGTGCCATTGCTGATCCTGGCTCGTAGGAGTTGAAGTGGCTGGTATGAGGGCAGGAGAGTCTCTTAAATAGCTACAATATATTACATAAATATTTTTTGGTCCCCGATAATAGGATCTTACTTATTCCAAAATTTATAATAACCACATTAGTTATAATAAAATGTGTGTGACGGTCCTCAATAAAAAGCGATATTCGAAAATACCTAACCCTAAACAGCGCGTGGCGCGAGCGAGTCCAACCGGTCTTCAATCGGTTTGGACCCGGACCAAAGGTCAAATAGCCGGGGTATAGCCTCGTGCCCCATAATTCTATTCATAACACTGAACTAGTTCTAACAAAGGACAATGTATCAGTTTATAAGAAACACGCTCCCAATTGTCATACGATATCATTCAATCGCGTACAATTTATTCCCGATCCATTGAAAAAAATATGCTCAACAAAAGTCACCGCCAAAAGTAAAAATGTACGAACATTTAATATTGTGATGAGTACACTCATTGTAAAAGTGATAATGACATTGAAAATTAAATGCCGATGCATTCGTCCCATTGACCGGCGAGCGCTCGTTACCCAAAAAAAAATCAACAACACGCAGCCCAATAAAAAAGTAAAATTGTCGGCACTGACATTATCCTATTACGTCATCATTCCATTCATGAAAACGACGCGCGAAAAAACAATCGCATCGGAACACGTGTTAAACGCCGCCATTAAACCGCCGCCGTCGAAAAATATTAATTATTAATTAACACGCTTGTGCCGAATTAAAATATTTTTATTGGTGCCAAAAGGCAAAAAGTCGTGAGTTAATTCAGTGGCCGCGATGGTATTGTTTGCGGGTCGCGTGCATAAAAAACAGAAACGAGACCGTGGAAAAAATACAGACGAAACGGCGGCAAATAAAAAACTGAGTCGCGTGGAGCACGCCGTGATTTCAAAATAAAAAACCTCGGATGTCCGTAATGAAATCGAAAGGCGGTTCGTCGATAGCCATTGAAAAAGGTAAAAGAAGGGCGCCACTTTCACGCGTGAGAATTTTGGACTTTTTTGGCATTGAACGCGGTTTCCACGCAACCGCATGGCGGTTTCTTACCTCCGGGGTTAGAGTGTAAGGAATTCTTGTAGATATTATTGAGATATTACTTTGTTAAGTCCTAAAGGACCTTAGTGAAGACCATCTGAATAGTTTAATTATGTCTTGTCATATTGCGAGCCTTAAGACCGTGATAAGGTTTTCGCTTGCTAATCATTAATACCAACATCACCAATAACTTTGGATTAGATGTTACTTCGAATGACGATACAGTGACCTTCTTTTGTCTTTCTTAATGCCAAGCAAAGAAACCATCTTCATCAATTGGTCGTCTTCTGGATATAGTCACATACCAATGACGGAGATCTAAAGGTCAAATACCAGATTAGGAAACATTCTCTGTGGGTTTTCTTGATTTGTTCGGATTTCAATACTCTGGAGACGGGTGTCAAGATGAAAGCTGACTTAAATCTGAGCAAAATCATTTCTAGAACATGCTTGAAAAATATGTTGTGCTTTCCGGCATGCGATCCGTTGCAATGCGTAACGAAACTGTGATTGGCTAATATTGAATACAACACTTCTTCATTTGGCTGTCAGGTACTGAACCAAGCCAAAGAAAACTGTGATATTGCCGACATTATGGTTTCGGGCGCATTGTGCGTTATAATAGTATTGTTTGTAAATACGAAGATAAGACAGACTGAAATAATTTTGACAACTGACGAGTGCCGTATAAAATCTCACTAACTACCAACACATGACATGTACCCCTATCATGCCAGATCTAAAAATAACCAGTACTTTTTCATAGATTTTAAGACCACAAATACTTCAGAAAATAAAGCTTAACTAATAACCCCCAATAATTTTAAATAGATTTAAAGCCACGAATACATCAGAAAACAAAGCAATAACCTTTTCGTTGAGCCGTCTATATCAAATCTCATTACACGTGGCTCTAAAAATTCTGTCGTCATTAAAAGTTTATCTCCTTGGAAATTTTCCGAATAATCGCCTATTAATTTTAATTAAAATACTAATTAACAGGCTCGGCGCGACAGACTAAATTGCCGGTTTTTCGGCCGGGTAAAAAGCTTAGGCTCAAACCGAACCCGAGCCAAAAAACATTCTTCGTGAACACTCCATTAATAATAATTTTCATACCAACTCTTAACGCTTATTTTTTTAGCATACAAAAATTCCAGTTGATGATGTAAACGGGTAATCCTGAAAAAGGGCACTTTTTTCAGTTTGTGAATTGTAGGACACGTAATTCGGGTAATCTAGATTGACGTTACAGCGGATGAAGTTTTGTCGCTGTCTGCCGTGATATATTTTATAAATCGCGCGTTTTAAGTCTGGATGTAGATACGTGTTATATTATGTTTTGTCAATATACGTAGCAAAATATAATGCAAAATTAAAAGCATTACCGACACCCTACGGGTACATAATGAAAAATATAAAAAGGAACTCATTATATCTCAGCAGTGTCAGCTACCGCTTCCCTTCTAACCACCCTCGAACATAATAACCCTCCCACACCTACCTCGGGTCATAAAGGTCCCTTCAAAATATTCTTTCAACAAAATTCGCCTCCGTCCCTTCGGAACAAAAAAGAAAACGCTGCATCACGGTCATTTTTAATTTTAACCCTAACGACGCCATTGAAGGCATTTAACGTCGGCCATTACGCTGTTACTATCTGGTGCGTGCATCTTCACAGGTAAATGGATGGAAAAAGGGTCGAAAAACAAAGGCAGGTCTGCGTAACGGTTTGGAATAGAATATCAAAATACAACGTGTAAGAGAAATGTTAGAAATAAATGTTGAAAGTACTACACGTAGCTAGAAAACACTATCATATGACAAAAATGTACTCTAGATTAATACATACTTGCCAATAACTATTCGAGTATACAAAATTTTATAACAGTAACATCGAATCTATGGCTTTTATAATTCATGAATCTCTAAAGTAGCCATGCATAAATTTCTACCCAGTTTATTTATCTGCATGGACCAATATTAATATTAATAGGGCGGCTCGTGATTTGCATTTTAGCACTTGGCTCCCCTTGCGTCGTCTCGCGTGGAAAAATCTCCGAAATGACGGACATCCGAGTAAATGGCGCGAGAAAAATTATGCCCGTCGTGTACACTGCTGCGGAAATTAAGAGCGCAGCGTCTGATTTTTAAGTGTTGCGCGGAATGCGGAATTTTTTACATACCGCTTGCATTCTAGGGTTAATGAGTTAGTTATTAAATGTTTACACTTATTTCTGCTTGAAGTTTTCGACGTAAACTGTTTTCTTCGTTTTAATACAAGTACAGAAAAGTTTTACGTGTTATTTATTTTACATATGCCTTAAAGTTTTAGTGATCGAAAACTTTAATTTCACATTATTAATTATTTGAAGTTATGCTCATCTTTGTCAGCATAATATATCCCTTTGGTTTGAAATCATTATTTATTAATTCGCCAGCAAATAATACCACAAAATAATATTATTGTAAACAAAAGACCAGATAGATCAGCAGGTCTCCTTTAAAAATGACAGCTGACTGAAAATCAAAGGGAATATTAAAGAAGCAACATTTCTACAGACTAATTAATTTCATACAACACAAAATTTAATGTTGTGAATTATCGCTTGCTTTAACGGTGAAGGAAAACATCGTGAGGAAACCTACATACCTGAGACGCTCTCTATAGGAATTTCGAGGGTGTGTGAAGTCTACCAATTCGCACTAGGCCAGCGTGGTGGACTAAGGGAATAGTGAGTAGTGGTTAGTAGAGGAGGCCTGTAGCCAACAGTGGGACAGTATATAATACAGGACTGATATTATTATAATTTATTAGTTCATCAGGGAATAAAACCACAAAATATTATTGTAAACGAATGACAATCAGCAGCTCTCATTTAAAAATGACAACTGACATATCAAAAATAATGTTAAAGAAGCAACATGTCTACAGACAAATTAATTTCATACAACACAAAAACAGTCAGCCCGTTCCAATTACGAACCCGAAAAATATCTCCGAAACGCTTAGATCACAATAAACAAACTTTGTAGCAGCTGTGCAAACGCCTAATAATTTTCGTTTGCCGATCTTCATGCCTAATGACTAGTAAACAGTGGGCGTATTTGGGCCGGGCCGTAAATGAGGCGCCGATTATTTGCGCCTAAACCGGCTCTGTTTACCCGGACCTCTGCTACTAATTGATGCGAGCCTTTCCTGGGCCGGGCCTTTTTTACCCCAAGACCGATGTAATGGGCTCTTCGCGTTTAATTTAGGTATTATTATCGTGGTTTATACACTTATATTATTATACTATAGACAACATTATTGAATAATACATATTCGTAGTAAAAGTTAAGTTTGAAACTCCTAGTAGTTGCACTACTTGTATTACCCTTAAAACTAGGGCTGATGATTACAGTCTCTTCCATGCGTATCTAACCGCCTAGAGAAACAATACTAAGATGGAACTAATAATAGAACCAGACTATAAAACAATTACAAATAAACAGCACAAATATTTTGTACCTCATGTTTACTCTAATAGTAACAAAAATATTTTCACTCTCCTAGAATAATTTTACCTTTTAAAATTTCATTTAATTTACGTAATAAGACACTAAAAAATACAAAAATAAAGGAAAAATCCCTCGTACCCAGCCCCGCTAATATAATTTCCCGATGCGTCATCAATCACTCAGGAAGGGCGAGTTAAGTCGACACATGTAAATTTAGCACCCAAATTATACGGAAGGCGGGCCTGGTGTAATATCACTAGGAGGGCACTTCTCTAAACAAATTCGCTTTAAAATTGTTCTAAATTAGTGAAAATATGTGCTGTATAATTGGGGTAATTTTGAACCGATGGGGTAAATATAGAATACGGTTTCAAGTATCCATTTCCAAATGAAACAAGATATCAGTCCCATATCGTAATAACCCCTCATGAATTGGACCACATGGCCAAAATTACCCCAAGTCTTATTAAATTGATGAAATGTACCAAAACCGAAACTAATCGCGTCTATACCTTCTAAATTAACCCCTCAATAGGCCGGTGCCGTTCCACAGCCGACAATTAATAAAGTGCATGATAGTATGGACGGTAAACGGCACACATAAACGGTAACTGTAATTGCATAGTATTGGCACTCAATGAGGCCGAGGCGATGGTCGATACACGCAGCCCCGGGGTAGGATACCTAGAACGGAGTACGGTTAGCATGAATGTTGTATTAAAATTAAACGTGATAAGGTTGATGTTAGGGGTAATTAAATACCGAAATTACCAAGAATTTATAAATCATATAACATTTTCATGTAAACTAAGAATTATTTAAATTTTACAACATATCCTAATTTTGCTTTGAGAGAGATTTTTTATACTGTCGAGGCCTCTGTGTCGAGATTACAATAAATGATAGAAATAAAAAACACTTTTATAAGTACATAAATAGTTCTGCGACGTTATAAAAAAAAATGACAAAATGCCATTGTTTTACAAATCACGCTATTGTTGTTGTTTTTTAATTCTGATCCCAAAAAAATTAATAAGCCTTCAATAGAATTTCTAACAACTAAATATCCCGTTTAGCGTTAGATTGTTATTCTGTCTGTATGCTACGTTACATAGCTAATGCTCTATTCGGCTACATATTGTGACGTCACACATAACAGGTCACTTTCACCTTACACACCGCTGTATGTACGTAAACACTAAACACAACACGACACCGGTGATTTATCGGAACAATGATTCGAACACCTTTGACATTCGAACACTTTTGATAAGATTGAAAGTTTTTATAAAGGGGTAAACTATTTGTAAAAGAGTATTTAAGAATGTTTCTTGTTGAAATGTTAGTGTTCGATTTAGTGACTGTTTCATGAATGGTTTTGTCATCTTATTCAAATATTAGATAAATAGCGTGGAATTCGACTGATTGTCTGTATAAAAGCTCCGCGTGCTCGGCAAATCCTGTGAGATTCTTATAATTCCTTTGGTCTAAGGATAGAGATAGTTAATACTAGTAAAACTTTTTATCTATTGTCATGCACGTACTTATCTACTTATTTCCCTTGCATTTTTATAATTTTACGTTCCGTTTTTAGTAGTTCATTTATTTTCACAGACGAAGTAATCTTCCAGGCACGTAGAAGGCTCAAGCGATTTGATTTGATTAAACACCTGTAGTTTGGAGCATTTCTCGATCATAGAGATAGTTACATTTGTATTTCAGAGTTCAGATACAGTTCATGTGTTTTGGCATCTGCTATCTCTCATTCATTTTCACGTGTTCTTTCATCCTATTTTGTATACGAGACGTCATTATAGGCATAAAATTTAACTCTGCTTGATACTCTAATATTTCTCTTCTTTATATTGCCTCTTTTAAGTACTTTTCTATTTTAGTAAATTTTAATACAAATTTACCATTTAAATTCTTGTGACAAGAGGCAACATTTGGTATTTGACGGTCATCATGTCCAGCGTGATAACACAAGTTAAAAAATTGCCCAATGATTTATAACCAGGCATGTGATAAGGCATTCTATGACATAGTTGGCAACTATATGTGATAAACATGTTGAACATTTAACCATTGTTTACTAGCATACACACAAACAAGCATAGCGGTCATCGATCCAGCCACATCTTGCATCGCACCGCCCATTGAGGGAGCGGAAGTGCGCATCGGCGTATATATCGGCTATGTACTGCTCAAAGACAGTGAAAGCTGCCTTGACCCCCGGTCAAGTTAATGCCACATACTGCGTACGAAGGTCGGTCGATAGCGAGAGTGCATATTAGATTTGTGTTAGTCACGTCTACGTGTCAACAGAGAGGTGTTTCGCGTTGTGAGTTTGGGGTAGAATTGACGGATTTTGTGAATGGGGTAAGTTTGAAACTTTAGGGGTAAGCGAACAACGTTAATCGCCAATGCATGTTAAAAATCCTGAGGCTTCTAATGAAAAGGTATTAAACGAAAGGATCTATTTACAGTTCTATGTCTTTGCAATGCACTCATAATATGCCAATCTTTGTGGCCCCATAGATTATGTCCCAAACTCTGTAACATTATTATAGTTATCTATGTTTTTCCTAGTATTAAACAGGACTTACTTGTGGCGCGATCATGTCATTCCATAATAACAACTAATAGTTTTATTTTAAGTATCATTTTAGAATGTGTCAAAATACGAATTCGTTTGGCGTGTCATGATAGCACACAAATACAGACAAACTCAATTACCGTATTCTGTAAACCCAAAAATATTTTATGTATTCACATATCGGTTTGCGAATATGAATATTGCAGGACCGAGCATAAATGATTTTTATGACGAAGTTAAACTGTTATATTCACATTTATAGATAAGTTTACAAGTTTGTTTAGTATTACTAAATGTCATATAAAAAATAATTTATTAAACGCCTAATCTACAAAAAAACTGTTTGATTTGTTAATTTATAATTCTTTTTCCAGTTATTATTCCGAAAAAAAATGGTCTAATTATTATAATGGGGAAGACGAACACGACCCTGCTTAATAATGCATTCCTGGGCAAAACATGTTAGAAAAGCTAACACAAAATATTGCCTAGTCTGCGAACCTAAGATTTTTCATCTCACCTAAAAGGAGGCTGTAGGCTCTCTCAGACTATATGACCAAAAACGTCGGGCAGTAACTGTTGAGTTGCTTTTCTGCCATTAGGGAGATTGTTAGATGCCCAAATTTATCTAAATTATAAAATTAGCTTTATTTTCTTCCTTCAACATTAAAGAGTCTTTATAATTCATTTTTCTTTGCTAATATTCAGGATGTTAATATGGTTAATTGTGATCAATTTCTCACTCGCTAGTTCACATCCTTTCTTCCGTTCTTCTCTATGTTATACGCTACGCATATGAGATTTATTGAAAAAACATGTCTTTTTGTACTAACGTAATGGCGGGGTTTGATGACTGCCTAAGAAAGTAATTCATGCTTTATTGAGATTTCAAATAGATGTATAAATGTATTTATAAATTAGCACACTATCTTCTTTTTGGAGAGATTAATACCAAAATTCTTTTATATGTTGTAATAAAAATTTAAATTGAATAGGTAAAAATGATATAAACACATTGCTGGTTTTCTTTGGAACTCTTAACAGGTTCCAGACTTCGGCTGGTCTACAGATGGAGGAATAGTTTTGTGGTATTTATGTTCATTAATTGTTAGGGTCTTTAGCATATGACGTATGTATATATAGGGCTATATACAACTATAAGACTTATAGTTTCCAAAGTTTCCGATCTTATAAAAGCATTGATCTAGGCAGGCGTCCGTTCCAACCGGCCGCCGTCATAACACTGTCCCACTGAACTTCGCTAAAGCAAAGCAACATTTCTGATCCACCATTCGATATTTGGAATTTGAAAAAAGAACTTGTGAGTGACCTTGCTTTTCGTCGGTTCGTTTTTCTGGCAGCACGCAGGCGCGCTCGGCTCCGGATCAATGCCGAAATACGCCGGCAAGCGTGGAACGGTATCCGCGGCTTTTATGTTCTGTAGAATTTTAAAATTAAAATTTCGAACTCTTTCGCGGATTATGGTCCTTTTTGTGTATGGTAAATCCGGGAAACAATCGCATTGTATGAGCTATCGAATAGGATATGACGAAGCGGTGGAACTGTGTGAGTTAATGCGGCCAAATATCTCATCAGTTACAGAAGTAGTATCCAAATAATATCCAATAAACGTCAACACGTCAAGCTTCGAAGGACTTAATAGAGACAGACTCTTAAAAACCTATAATAATAATGATATCCATTGCCTTTAGTAGGTAATGTAATTACATTTTTTATTCAGCAACTATAAATACCTTTAAATATATCAATCAAAATATTCTTATCAGCTCATAATCCTTATCAATCTAACTAGCCTGTATCCACTCACTGCTGAGTATAGGCCTCCTCTTTGTCACGCCACTCTTCTATCTTATGCTACAATAGAATTTATTATGACCTAACAGACATTAGTAAGGACACGGATACCCATCTAAGTGTATATCAAACTAACCGATGAAAATCTCAACGAACGCTTGAACGAGTCCAAAACTCCACACAAAATCTAACCCTCAAATTCGCAACCGTTACACTCAACCCTAAAACCGGGGGTAGATGTCCCCCGCGGCCGCGGCGTCCCTCGCCACAAAGTAAGCGGCTCGCGGCATCTGAAGGGTTTAGGCCGGAGCGGTTGCTAGGTAACGCCTTCGCAGCCCGGTCGATATCACGCGTTATAATTTTCTTTAATCGCGCCCGTTGGACCGCTGTAATGGCGGACGGGTTAAGTCTTGAGTTTTTCATACATTTGCGAAATATAAAGCAATTTTGAATTTAGAATTTAGTTTCGAATGATAGGTTAAATTCAGAACTAAAGGGAATATGGGTAAAATAGACGGCTTTAGTATAAAATTCTTTTTGAGTAGATTGGTAAATAAATGTAGTTGTTCACATTACCTATTTATGTCGCCAAACATTGTGGGAACACTATAACCATTATGAGAATATTTATATTACAAGGCATTAAAAGACGTATAATCTAATTGATATGAGAAACGTAGCTTTTTGCCGGACACGGTCTTGTAATTCAGGATCCTCGGTATTCTACTTTTACCAGCTTGCTAGGAAGTTTGCTCGTTTCATTGCGATGATAAAAAATATAGAATTCGTGTTTAATAGAAGAGAGTAAGTTTGTAAATAAAGTTGAATTTTATAATTATTCTCATATAATTCTTTTAATAAATGTGGTTGCATTGAAGTTCTATATCAAGAATTACTTACATAGCTAGTCAAACAGAATTCTTCACAAGAAACACTCTTAGTTTCTCCTATACTACGACTATATCCAAACATTGTACCACATAAATTAAAACTCATTTATTGTCCACAAAACCGTAGTCATCCAACAACATAGCTATGTTCAATATGTCTAATACCATAATATTTATCAGAATTTCATTTAGAGAGATCAAACACAACATTTACAGAATTTTAACACAAACTACATTTGACGAACCGTAAAATATTTCCGATTTAATTGTGACTTAATTAAGCTCATATTTTAGAATTAATTAAGGCTTAATTAAGTTTATATTATCGAGTTAAAAATACACAGGCAAAGCTCGATGCGAACAACCATTATAAAATGTAATTACCTGGACGCAATGGAATCGGTAGAATATCAAATTATCTAATAAATTAACACACGCGTCGATGGCGACGCAAATGAAAGGAGCCGTGGCAGGAACAGTCGCATTACAAGCTATAAGCGATATGACGTTGAAGATATTTTTATTGCAACTAATATACCTCCGAATCCCAAATTTTGTTGAGACACGTAACTTGATAAAGTGCCGAAAATATACAAAATACCGATACTATAAAGTTCTCTTTAGATAATCAACGTCAAAGTGAGTGGAATATACAATTAATTTGATGGATTATAACTAGCTTTTGCTGGTGGCTCCGCCCGCGTGAACTAATGTTCCTAGATTAATTATACTTAATATATTTTCCAGGGTTGAAATGGAGCCTACATACGGCAGTAAAAACTGCATTCAATTCCAGTAATTATTGCGTGATGCGTGTAGAAATATACAGACAGACAAAATTCTAAAAACTGCTGTTTTAGCTTCTGTTAGTCTAAGAAAGGCCACCATATTACATTTTCTTCAATATCTCTAATGTACAGACATCGGCCTTGTACTATTTCATTATATGTAAAGTTATATCAATTATAAGCTACCAAAAACATTTTGATATCATAAGCAATCTATGTGGCTACTCAAATCATATTTATCAATTAATTTCGTACAGTTTATTAATTTTGTTTAGATGTATCATCGCAGAAATCAAACCCAACATACAACGAGTTCACATCACGCCTGAAATTATGGTTTGGTTTATTATTAGACTATTTCTGAAACTATTCAAGTGACGTTGTTTCTCATCTCAGACTAGGTACCACCAGAACTTAAATTTCATTGTCATAATAGACTACCGTTCATTACACAACCTACCATAAAAATAAAAAACCAAACAAAAAGACATGCATCTAACGCCGAACGAGTATACAGAGGTGCGACCAGAGCATCCACTTTTTGCCATGTGTTGTACTCTAACTTAATAAGGGACGAACCTATCGCCATACCGGACACACATTCTAGACTCCAGGCTATAGTGAGCAGAAAAGCCCAACTTCACAAATCGACGTACAAAATGTGTATACATGTAAAATATAAGTAGATATTGTAACTGACTTTTCGGAAGACCAATACCTCATTTCCCCTTGACTATGAAGGCTGAAAAGTCTTCGAAACGCGAAAATTATAATATACCACGATAAAATCCATAAACTATTCTTATTTCAATAAAATATTTCTCAATACGACAGACACCTATCTAATCGTTTTGTCGTTCCAATTAACTGTAAACGGCAACAAATCGGGACAAATCCAATATAAGCAGTAAGTGATGCAACAAATGCGTTGCCGCTTCCCCTCCAATGAATACTTTATATCTAGACAGACTTTGCTAAGCACTGCCTTTAACGCTTGTTAACGATCTAGACTCCAGACCGGGCCGGAAATGAGTCCACGAACTGGACAAAATTAAAGCTACGGTTTCAATATTGACAATGTGGTCTATAAAAATTTGTTAAAGAATTTGGTTGTTAAGATATAATTTGTGTTAGAATAATCTTTATTAATACATATCATTATTTATAGTTTAGTAGTTCTGTAAATAATGTTGTGTGGAGGTTAATAATATAATTTCTAACAGGTTGAAATGAAATGAAATAATTTATGAAATTTTTTGGTTGGTTTGGAAATCCTTGGAGGAGATCTATGTTGACTAAATCTATGTCCAAAGTTGACTTGAATGCCTTTTCTTCTTTTATGAATAACAAATGAATGAATGGAAAATGAATACCAGGATGACCTCTGTGATCATTTTTAAAAATTATAGGAAGGCAAAGTTAACAATTGTCAAGTGAAGTGACGCCCAAAAAATTCCGGCAGCAAGAACTTTGTAACTGTTAGTCGGCACAATTATGCCGGTATGTGTAATTTTAATTTGATATACGTGATTAAATAATGCTTTGGCTTTAGATATAAGATTATTATAAAGTAAGATTTTATTGCCGTTATATTTATTGTTCGTTATATTTTAATAATATTTGGCAAATATATAACAATACAAAATTCAGTAGATTAATATTAAACTATTTGATTGTAAAAACCAAAATGAGTCAACAATTTACCAAAAACAATTGACCTTACGTTAGTAATGTTTCTATAAAAAAATATACTAATTTAAGATTGCAACACGCTACATTACAATACTTTGAAATACCTTATTTGTTTCGATTTAGGCTCCTTATTCTCAGCTATTTCACTTTTAACACTTAATTAAACACGAATTCACCAACCTTTACACATCACGAACTAATGATCCAAATAAAATCTTGTCGACTCAACAACCCAACCGTCTCAACCCTTACAATGCGGAGAATAAAATTAAAAAATGCAAACTGTGTGAAATGTTTTAAGTTTTGCTTTATGTTGATTTTATGTTAATCTTGTAATTAGCTATGCAAGTACAGGTGGGGTCAAGCCGTGAAAGGGGTCATCTTAAGAAACATCTTTTGCTATTAGAATTGCTAATGCGCGCGTTCTCACGGTCAGAGTGGACGTTGCATATTTTTAAAATGTTTGTCTCATAAGGGTCAAGCTCCCACGCTGTACAAAGAACCCTTCCATTTTCAACAAATTTTAGCATCTCCATGTAAATTGCTTACGTCCCTTACTAGTTGACAATATTCTAAAAATTCACTTACACCAGGAGAAGTGAATTCTCTGACAAGATCTTAATAAAAAATATATCAACTTTGAAACATTCCGTCGAAATAATTTAAATAGTAACATCAATATTTGTAAAATATGCCTCAGGATTCAATACGCCATAACTAATACCTAGTCCTAATGCATTATATTACAAGGAAACGTTTAAAATAGCATCAGTCAATAAACTATCAATAAACGAAGCAAAGCGCTTAGATACTAATAGATAAGTTATTACCCGAATCTACAACAGGTCATTTTGACATCGCGTTACTTAATGAAACCACATACTCGTCTTCACCTTTGCTGACATTGTGCCAAAAATCATCCATTAATAACTAATATTTTCACCATAAATCTTGTTTTGGTTTTCTGATTTTATAATAAATGCGAATTTGGCGTGTGCGTGAGTATATTTCTGACTCAGTATGATGTTGCCGCTGCGACGATTTCTATTATATGAATATATCATCACTTTAAACTTTCAAAATTATTTTTAACGTCAGAATCCACGAAGAACATTTGCCTGCAAATAATACTTACCCGTTAAGATAGGGTACAAAAGGCCTTGCACTAAAAATTAATTCACCATTATGTTAGCTTTATGCAAATTAGACGAGGTCCATTGCACGCACAAGATCACGCGAGCCAACACACGAAGGGTCAGAGGTCTTGACCTGATCTTTTGAAACTTCATTACACAGGTCCCTTTGACCCCTGACCCTATGTTCTCACGGTTGACCCTTCTTAAATATTAATCGGTCAACTCGTCTGCGAGTGATAAAGAATATAATTAGAATTTGAAACTGTGGCGTGAAGTTAAATTTATGTCAGTTTATTTTTAAATATTTAAGGACAAATATTGTGCTTGTAATGAGGCAACTGTAAAAAAATCGACACTGCAAATCCGATCCTTGTACTGAGACATAAGTATTGATTATAATTTGTACCAAGTCATGAGGTTGTGTCTGAAAGTCAAGCCAAGACTTGTGTCATATCTAAAGTCAAGTGCGAGCGTTAGTATACATTTATATTGCCGCCGCTTATAGGTGTCGGAGAATATAGAGCATAGGAATGACTCAAGTATATCTTATATACCAAGTACATGTCTATTTCTCCCACAAAGTAGCACTGTGTATTCACTGTTGTGCTCCGGTTAGAAGAACATTATAGCCAGTGTAATTACTGGACATAATAAGACTTAACATCTCATGTCTCAAGATGGCGAGCGCAGTGGAATACCAAACAATACTTCGTAATTCAAGGTGTTGGATGATTTTCTACTGTTTATGGACGGTCGTATAGCTTATTATCGGGCGAACGGCGACCTCATCTCGTCATTCAAAATAATAAAAAAAATGCAGTGACTGCGTGATTAAGAAATTAAAAAGAATCTATGATATGAAATCACTGTCTCATATTTTACATCATTGGAAATAATAAGGCAGCTATTGTCACTATCGTCTTTTTAATTGGGATTATTTAATTTCATACAAAATTACGAATAAAAAATTGCATTTTATTCTTTAACTACAGGTTATAAAATATATATTGCCATGTGTAATATTTAAGGAGAAAGTGTTTGTAGTAATAATATCACCCCCCCTCCCTTCTTTTAAAACAAGTAGCTTTAATAAATGTGGATACATTGCTACATATTAAACAACTACCCAAAAAATCATCATTCTTATAATACTTTTTCTATCAATGGAATTACTTTTACATTTCTTTAGTCAATTAAAAAATACGTAGGAAATATTAATGAAGAAAAAATATTCATGAAAAGGTGAATATGTTAACATCTGGAGGAATGGCAGAAATAATGCTGCGTCAAATCTATTCACGCTGAGTCTTGTAGTACTTAAGATGCTGAATCACTCTCTAGAATCATGATTTAACGACAAACTTTAAAAGTCACCATATGGCATTTGTAATAAATGTTTTAATTGATTAACCCCATCGTACTTATTCCAGGTTCCAAAGGTCCAATAGTTGTTCAAACAAAACAATACAAACATTCTAGAGCACGTATTTCCTATCAAATGAATCAATAAACAGCAATTTATGCGGGCAAATTGGACATTTTTACGATTGCATTACATAACTAACCGCTAAACATGAGTGTCCATAATTAGGCACAGGCACATGCCCGCCAGCATCCAATACGTCATTTCGCATCAAACGAATTTCGATTTACTAAAATCATTTTTGCCAGTAATTATCTCATATTTCTACAACAGCTAAGTACCAAAAAGCCGTGATTAAACATTCTACACCACTATTCATTATCTATACGTTTTTATGTACGTTTGTACGTAACCCCCTAAAACATTACACGCAACGCAGCAGTCGTTTCCCGCTCGCCCCACGCTCCCCTAACGCACCGGTTTTTGCCCCCCGCAAGATAAAGACCAAATAAAAAAAGAAAACGCGAAAAATCCATCCGTCCCTCTCTGGCGTACGTGGACGCCAAATGTGGGAATAGAGCGACATCTAAGCTACGAACGACTCACGAAAACTTGGGCCCCGCCCGAGACGGCCGCCTCTATCCATCTCTTTCGCTTTTTCACACTTTTCACGTTAGGAATTCGGGTGCACAGGGTCGCAACATCCCCTTCGCTATGAACCAATTTTGAACTTTACTACTCAACATTAAGTTTGATTTTAGAATGTTCTGCATCGCATTGTGAAAATATTTTAGAACGCAAAACACTAGGGAGTGGAAGGTCTCTCTCGCTCGCAAAAAAGCAATCTCTCACGGCTGAGGGGGGTTGTTAGATGGCGCGGGGGTGAGGTGCGCAGGGGTATGGATACCGGCAGCCATATTGCTTACCCGACGGCGGACGAAGACTGGTATTAATTTTGGCTTAATTCGCCCGTTGATTTCAAGTATTTTATTGACTCTTCGTATTGTGGAGGGAATTGGAAATATCGATTTCAAAAATCATACTAGTGTCTGTGACGCATGCGCAGTTATGGGGTAATTTTCTAAAATCCATCCCACGTGTTCAAATTTTACCAAAATCATGGTTGTTAGTTAACCTCTTGATAATGTTAATTGATCATCAGAATTTACAAAATTACAATGTAAAAAGTGGAAAGAAATAAAGGGATGATTAATTAAAAATCTAAAATTGATTTTAATTTTTTTCCAGCCGCGTGTATTTTATATTGAATTAAACATACAACATTCAGATTCATAAGTAAGCATTTATAACGACATATTAGCTTCAAGCAACTTTAAGCTGCAGTATTATATATAGGTGTTATAACTTTACCCCATATGACACAGTATAAAATAATTTACATTTTGTAAACGAATATCAATTTGTCCTATAAAAATACAAAAATCGATAAAAAAGTATAACTTAATAAAATACCATCTTTATTTCAAATTATTTTTAAACATAGATAAAAATACAAAACCTCTTTGTTATTTTTAATTGACAACAGTAAGTATTCTACATTTGAACTTATAAATATACTGTGACAAAGGAGCTATCAGACATTATGCTTTGATACGAAACTATCCAATAACCAAGGAATAACAATAAAATAAAATCGAAGATTAAAAATATATTTGTATATTAAAACTCACGCAACATATCAATGTAATACCTTTTCCCCGAGTTAATATCCAACACCAATATGAAATGAAGCAACGAAGACATTCAAATGTATTAAAAACCTCATAACCCCTGCCTATCCCTTCGGAGATAAATGCGTGAGCTTATGTATGTATCTTTAAAAAGAAAATGTAGAACAATCCTTTAAACAAATAAGAACAAACAAGTCATAAAACTACAAAAGTTTTAATAAATCCCGTCTTACATTTTTTTCTTTCAAACCACAGTGCAAATTTACAATTTCCCTGACTGAGTTTCCATGTGTAGTTTATTTTATTTTATAAGGAAACTAACAGTTAGTTTACAAAAGTGCTGCAGTTATTATATATTTATAGAAATTTAAAACCAATTACAAATTTCCACAAATATAATTTAGAATATAAATAAAATTACGGTCGGTTATCTTTCTTCACTAAGATCTTTTATATCATTCACGGATCTTTTAATAAATACTGCTATAAATTGTGGATCCACATGTTTTACGACTTATTTTTACCTTCACATAATCTTTCGTTTGTTCAGGGTTACTGAAAAACTTTACTTGCCAAAAGTAAGAACAATCTACATGGGCCACTAAAAGTAATATCATATTTTTTCTACACCGAAAGTATTATTTTTCCTAATGTTAAGTGTCAAGACTACAAAATTATCAACACCAAACTTTGATTTAGAGACTTTATGGAGACTTTCTCGGCCTAACACCCGCCACTACAACTCCTGTAAGCCAGGATCAGCAGTGGCACGCATTTTATGACACCGAGCAGCGAAGCTCGGCGAGTCTCAGAGAAAACTAATATGTCATTATCCCGCAACGAAATTAATCAGATAGAAAGATAGGAAGGAGTTGGAAACATTGATTTATAAGATATTGCCTGATACTACACCTAACGTATTTAAATATAAAACGTTACGAACTCTGCAATTGATGTACACTCTGAATAAGGCTCCAATCATTATTTACGACTAGACACACCAAAGAACACCGATCTGTCTACGATATTATTATAACTGTAACTTTTCGGACAATTAACACTTCAGTCTCCCCTGTGACCAAGAAGGCTGCAGTCTTCGAAACGTCGGGAAATAATTATAATATAAAAAACGCGATAAAATCTGTAAAATAGTTTTATTTCAATGTCTTACATTCGCGTAATAAGAAATCACTATAAAATGTTAAATTGTGGAGTAATTATACTGACTACCTCGGTGGCGTAGTTGTATTGCATGTCCGGTACAATAGCGCTCTGAGGTCCTGGGTTCGAATCCCGGGTCGGGCAAAGTGATATTTGGGTTTTTCTGCTCAGTATCAGCCCGCAGTCTGGAATTTGTGCCCGATATGGCGATAGGCTCGCCCCCTATCACATCATGGGACGGAACATACTTGGCGAAAAGTGGGTGCCCTAGTTGCGCCTCTGCATACCCCTTCGGGGATAAAATGCGTGATGTTATGTATGTACAGTCTAAGGAAATGCAGAAACAATTACGCACTAGTGCTTGGCGGCATAAATAAATTGAAGAAATACAGTGACGTTTACATCCTGCCAGTAAAAATTGAGTTTTGCTACCCAGACAGATATACTATTATTATTTCACGCATACGAGAGATTATCTAGTAGATAAAAATGATATTCATTAACTGTAGAAGAATTTCCATGTATAAACTACACTTGCTGCTTTTTTATAATGTTAATGGCCAGATAAGTAAATACGGGAACAAATATACGCTTACAATGTTCAATTTAAATAAGCCACTGACTTCAAGAGTTAATATACGTATATATAAAATGTAATTATCTTTTGGTTTGTATGGTTTTTGAAGTCGTTTTTACTTAGTTAAAAATATTTTTTCTTGTTTGAGTAAATAGCAAGTGAATTATTACTTTTGTTTACGCGAGTGTTAGACATTAAAATTAAACTATTTTCAGATTTTATCGTGGTTTTAATATTCTAGTTCTCTCCCTGGGAGAAAAAAGTTTAATTTTAATAAACAGCAAGTAAATTGGGGTATCACCTTGTTCTGTTAATTATTAAAAGGATAGATCACATAAGTCTTAAAACACGAATAACGATTTTCGTTTCTTAAACGTATTTGTAATCGAAAAAAATCTTGGCGAAAAATAAAAAAATACTTATAATTTTATTACTTTTTAAAATAAAACTATGATGGGCTTCATTAAACGCATTAAGTATGGTTTTGCCTATTTAATAATTGCATTTAACCATCGATATGTACTACGTAATAGATTTCGCGTTCCGAACATTCACTGTGTTCAACTGAATTGAACTGCAATCCATTCAAACTGACTTTACTATGGTCAATATTGACAGCTTGTGGTTGTGTATGGAGTGGCGCTCATGATATAAGAACTCGAGTCTAAGTGTAAACCTGGATTTGAATAAGCAATATTAGTCAAATAAGTAAAATTATTTGTTGTTCAAGTGAATAAATAGGTTATAACAGTGACGTTTTGGTTGCCATTTTAGTTCAGATTTTGAACAAATAGTTTAAGTGGACGTTCGTGACTATAGAATATACGTCAATGCATTTAATACAATTTCCCGAAACACACACAACTATAGTGTGGTTTCCACTCTCTCAAAATCAAACAGCTCTAAATTATCATCGCAAATTTTTATGAACAGCTGACATAGTCCAAATACCCATATTCTAGTCAGTAATAGTCCGAGAGCCGAATCCGAACTTTTACGGGAACACTGATAGGTAAGATACGTGATACATTAGTATAAAGGAGTAAAAGCAAAACAAAAGAAAGTGTGTTAAAAGCAACACCAACGATTCCTCTGAGACAAACATTAACATAAAGCGATGGGAATCGACTTAACATATACTTAAAACATCGTGAGGAAACCTGCATACCTGAGAAATTCCCAATAGGAATTTTGAGGGTGTGTGAAGTCTACCAATCCGCACAAGGCCAGCGTGGTGAACTAAGGCCAAATCCCTCTCAGTAGTAGAGGAGGCCCGTGCCCAATAGTGGGACAGTATATAATACAGGGCTGATATTATTAGATTAATTTGCAGTTTTGATTGAAATGAAATATTTAATATCGGAAAAAAATATGAATCAAAATCAAATTAAATTCTTGGAAAGAACACGAATGAATGATCGGAATAATATCAATTTTGGTAAGAATATTCAACAAATCACCTTGTGGTTACCAGGAATCTGCAGCATAAATATGTACGAAAATACGAAATTCAAAAACAATTTTATAATAGTTGGAAAAAGTTATGATTACAAATCATTTACATTGATCTTGAAAAGATTTAAGCAATAAAATTGTAACGTTATTTTTCTTTTAAAACCAAAATATATCACTGTAATACATTTATTAAAAAAACGGTTACTCAGTTTTATTTACATCGAAAACATTTAATATTGAAACGGTTCGTACATTTGTACTAAAGTAGCGGAATATTTTTATTATTAACTCTCTCGGTAAACCACATGCGGAACAGCAAGCGTTCTACAGTCATTTAATGCATGGTTAAGAAATTCGTTAAATATAGCGTATACTGACTTTATAATGACTTCGATTCTTGGATGAGGAATTTTACATACATGCACACTCACGCCATTATCCTATAGAGGTAGCCAGAGACTATTGATTAAAGATAATGTATTTAAGTCCCCGTTAATATGTTGAAGCAGAAAGAAAATACAATCTCAAGTCCGATAACGCTTAAAGAGTTTTTAAAATTTTTAGGACTGTTAGCGTAATAATTTGTCCGTAGTTAAAAAAATAAATATAATTGTATCAAGCGAAGACAGATCAACTTCCCTCATCAGTCAACAGGCTATCTCGAATCCCACATTACCTTCCCTCAGGTCCAGCAGGGTCACTTCACCGAACGTATAAAAAAAGTTATTGGTCACAAATAGTATAAATTTGTTCTACAGCAAGCTATAAAAATAGTTGATCAAATAAAAAAAAATTAAAACGCTACTTCCAATTAATTTCAATGTTAATATTTTTTTTTCTTCAATTAAATAAACCCTTTGAAGTTTATATATTTAACTTTCTAGACACGAATTCGAACCTAACAAATATTTCCCATAACGCTATTTAACAGTATATAGTGTGAAGCGTGTTCTTGAAGCTAGACTAATTAAACATCATATGAATCTGCATAATTATTTTTTTTTAAGATGAAGGAAAATAAAATTCTCGGGTGTCTTGTGATTGTCATTCGGCAATGTTCTGTAATATAAGCAGCGTTCATGTTATTTTAGCGACGGTTGTAAATATAAACGACTTGAGCGACATATTTTCCCAAAGATTGAAATTAAGTTCAAAAGACAGAAAAATATATACTTTTTTACTTGGTAACAATATAGCCATATATTTTTTTTTCATGGATTCAATGGTTCTAGAGATTTTCCTTCGCACGATAATGAACTGTACCTCTGTAATAATAGCTGAAGTTATTTTATTGTAGCAACATTTTCAGTTAATTAACGCTTCCAACAGTCGACAATGCGTACGAGATTCCTCTAGCCTGTGGCGGTGATCGTACGGGTCAATGATCGCTCCCCTTTCGGACAACTACTTGTTCCATACAAACTTTCTAATTTGTAATATAAAAAGTATAGATATGATGACGAAAGTTATTATACGCTAAATAAAAGAATGGAAGAATTACATACAATTTTTTATTTTACTATTTGTGATAGAATACATTACGGTACATTCTAAACCATAGTTGATATTTTTGGACGACGTGGCTTTTAAAAATGTATGGACTTTTCCAAAGTTTCGTCTGTTATTTTTATTAGAATATCATTCGCACTAATTTTATATTAACCAAAAATTATAATAAAAACTATAGCTAGCACCATAAACCATTTGGTGAATATCAAACCATAATATTTTGGTATCGGCAACTACGAGCAATAATAAAAAACAACACCTATCAGTCCCGTAGTTTGTATCCATTCATAAAGAGAATATCGGTCTTGCACCGTGACGCGACATCTATTGTTGGATAGCACAACTAAAACACATTCATATTAATGTGTATTTTTTTAAATAGACAAAATATTTTTAACGGAAATATTTTAATTCACTTTAATAATAGGATCTTTATTATAAATGTATTATATATCGACTTAATTTTTATTAGTATTTCTATTACTCAATAGATGGCGCTGCAAAAATGCTAAAATATTAATTATTAAAAAATTATTAACAACCAAATATTATATCAAAATAATAAAATTACGAAAATTATTATGCATGAAATTATTTGAATTAGGAAATAAAAAAAATAACTATCAAAAATTATATATCTACTTGCCGCTAGATGTCAGTGTAACACAAACTTCTGATATTTACAGTACGAAAATCTTATTTGTCATTTTCGATACATGTCTATTAAGAATTCAATATTCTTATAAGATATTAATATTATCGCATTACTGTTAATTCGAAGATATTTAAAGAAATGGACATAATCATTCTGTTTTGAAATTTTTTAGCGCATTATTATAGCCTCTAATCAGCACCATTATATCAACCAGACATCTTTAATTTCTGGCATTAAGATACAATTTTCAGAAGCATTTAACGTAGATAATAGATCTTAGCTTTATAATAGCAGGCAGTAAACTCCGTGAGGAGCTCTAGGGTGCAATCTACAGGTTGATATGGCATTTTTGTTTATTTCTTATCGCACACATGGGTTGGCTGATATTGGAATTTGTGCCCGGTTTGAACAGAGGGTTGTCTACTGTCACGTAAGCGACATTCACTAGTGAATTGTGGATGCATTGTTTACAATTTTACCTACTTGTTTTAAGATAGGTAAATAGTGTTTTATTCGTACGTACTTTTTCCTATGAATTTTTTTTATTGCTGTGAATTACGAGACGAGCTTGCCATTCGTCTGATCGTAAGCGATACGACCGCCCATAAACAGTAGAAACACCATCCAACACCTTGATATACAAAATATTGTTTGGTATTCCACTGCGCTCGCCATCCTGAGAAGTGACATGTTAAGTCTTATTGTGTCCAGTAGTTACACTGGCTACAATGTCCTTCAAACCGGAACACAACAATGACTACACACTGTTGCTTGG
Organism: Manduca sexta; assembly: GCF_014839805.1. Classification (NCBI taxonomy): domain Eukaryota; kingdom Metazoa; phylum Arthropoda; class Insecta; order Lepidoptera; family Sphingidae; genus Manduca; species Manduca sexta. Next base: position 1,730,958 of record NC_051127.1, on the reverse strand, counting down.
CGGCAGAAATAGACATTGCGATGGTACCTACCCAGGCGGACTGTCACATATGAGAGGCCTACCACCAGTAAAGCAATTTTGTAGAACTCGAAGAACTTTTGTTTTAATTAGATCCTCTCTAGTGAGATTAAGCCTTGTATTCTCTTCGGAATACAATGCTATACAATTGGTATTAATAGTAGTAGAATTAGCCGCACAGACATTTATTATCTCTTTCTCACATTTACTTTCGCTTATAAACTTTTTATTAGCGAAAGTTTGAGGCACTTTATATATTTTGCGTCATAAAATGGGAAGAAGATAAATTAAATTGTTAAAATATGGGCAGACTGTAAATAAATGGTATTATTTAAACAATATTAAATCAATTAACAAAAACATTATAACTTTGAAACAATCATCTCCCAATCTTAAAGAATTTTATTTTATATGCACTAAACGATAAAACCAAAAAATATGAATATACCAGAATAAATTTAAGAAGATTCAATATATAAGATCGTTAGCGAACACTGATCGGAAACACAACCGTTTCAGTTCCAAAAGTAACGCAATTAATCAAGCACAAAGAAACAAAAGACGCGCATCCAACCATCATGGTGACGTACTCAGCAAGTAATTATCCCAAACCCAATCGAATTACATGTATGTCACAAAAGTACGAAGACATGCGCTCTCTTGGAGCAATTATCTCCCGGGGGGCGCAGAACCCCCGGGACTAACCCCCCACCCCCGCGGGTCGGAGCCCGCACAATTTCGCCAAATCATCTTCACCCCGCATTTTCACTGATGAAGATATGTAAATTCCCCGGTTTCCGAGATAGTTTGTCGTTGAACACAGCGACTGGGATGCTCAACGTTTTAGTTTTGTGATATTGCCATGTAGTTTCATTGTTTGTGTTGTCTGTGGTACATTTGTTGTCTTAATAGGTGTTAAAATTTCTTATATTGAAGAATTTGGGTTGACAAGTAACAATAATCAATAATCGTTTTGCTACAAAACAAAAACATCTACTCAAATTCTTTAATTCAAAATGCCACTCCGAAAGTTATATTAAAACTGTCAATACACACGCAAACGTTCCAAACTATGTTCTAAATTTAAATTGTTTCATAAATTTTAAATCCATTCCAGCCAGTCACTAAAGAGGATTGAAACATTCATGCCCTAAGCCACGTACTACCTTGAGACCTTTCGTCATTATAACGTTGGACCAAATGTTGTTAAACCGTGTCAGACTCGCAGCCACACCGCGCGGTCAATTAATCATCTTCTTGCGACGTCACTCCGCGGATACCTACTGAGGCAATCATATTATATCATAGAAAACTTTATGCTTGAGTGAAGCGAGGAAATTTCTTGAAATAGGAAACTGCGGATTAATATTGAGTTAAATAAAGGTAAATCTAAAAGAAAAATAGTTCCGTACTTTTATAAGTAATAAAGAAAATCGAGGTTTTTTATATTTAGTTAATTTTCTTACTTTACGAATAACTATGTGTTTTGTTTTATGGTTATAAATGACACTAAAACTTGCGCTACAACTTTGTCTACGATGCTACGAGACTCGTAGCAGCGTAGCAGACGAACAGAACTGGCGTAGTTAATAATGCATTGTCTTAATATTTTACAAGTTTTATACCTATATAGTTTCTAGAAGGTTTAAAAGTCAATACTATATTTTAAGCTCCTAATATCCCATAGTTTCTCACGCTTTAAATTTCCGAGAAGAATGATTTTATACATAAACAGTATTAAAAACATATATGATAGTATTTAAAACAGCAATGTCGCAATACATAAATCATATGACATAAGTAAATTATTTTCTCTCTCAATATATGAAAAACATAAAAAGACACCATTATTTCGCAGCAAGCACCACCACCGACCACGCACAAACGAGCGTTCCGAACGGTCGTCAAAACGCTGCGTCTTAACCGCCTATCTGTGCGCCATCATCCGAGCACCCACGTACCGAAGATCATTATCTAGCACGAGAAAGTTGGGAGGAATCTAGTTAGAACCCTCCCCGCCGCCCGCCGGCCGCGCAGGCCCCGCGGGCGCGCACCCCCCAGCGGCCTTAACTTGTTATAACCAGTTTAAGCCAGTTCAGTTTAGTTGGGCACCTGCGATACAAGACTAACTCATGGTTTGTCTTGTTCTATGTTTGATTGTTAACCAGATTGTTAGGGTGTTATTTTATATGGAATTTATAAATAATTTGAACTGTTTAGATGGCAAATCCAAAAGACTGACATTAGTCTTAATAACAATGTAGATAACCATCACTTTGAATCTCTAACCACCGGTGGCTTGGGTCTCGAGCTTCGTCATCGGAGGATGACAAGCTATATGTATTGTTATTTTTAAGGTATATACAAAAAGGTAAAAAGTAACTTTCAAAATAAAAAATATAATATAGAAATATAAGTTATAAGTCCATCGGAAGTTCAGATCCCACAACTACAGGCTCAGCACCGCAGAACAATGAAACAAGCCAATACATGTAGGTGAGGCGATCTTTCATTTCACCACTACTCACCACTGCGCCACCAACGTTAACACGCGTTGGCAACAACAGTTGTTTATCGGTTTAGTTACTGGAGCTGATATGACCATCGCCTTATCGATACATAGCGAATTTGAGCTGTTGATCAGAAGACCCTGGGTTCGAATCGCACCATATAATAAAGTCTAGTTACTGGTTGTAGGTCTCTCATATGTGAGAGTCCGCCTGGGAAGGTTTCACCGCAATGTCTATTTCTGCCGGCTAGCAGCAGTATGCAATCATTGTTGTGTTCCGGTATGAAGAACATTGTAGCCAGTGTAACAACAGGCCATAGTAAGACTTAACATCTCATGTCACAAGTTGGCCAGTGCAATGGGATACCAAACAATACTTTGTAATTAGTTTGCTTGTTTTTTTGAGTCTACTGTTTATGGGTGGTTGACCTATTGAAAGCGGCCTGCATCCAGTGACCTCCTGTAACTTTTATGAGGTCATCCATCCACCTCATGGATGAACGTCCAACGCTTCGCTTACCAATTCGTGGCATCCACTCCAGAACCTTCTTGCCCCATCGGCCATCAGTTTTGCGAGCTATGTGCCCTGCTCACTGACACTTCAGCTAATCCGATGGCCTATGTCGGTGACTTTCGTTCTTCTCATTTATCCATCATATAAAACCCAACACATAATACCAAAAGATCACCTTGGCAGCACGAAGGGCACGAGTCTGGCTCGTAAAATCTTATTTAGTCCACAATCCGTCTGGGCTGGATTATTTAGAACTATTAGGCACTAACGTAGCATTTATAATATTTGCATAATCCTGTTCTGATGTATTTACCTTACACCTGGAAAGGTCAGATTATATGAATGCGCTAGTTTAGATATGAAAATACATCTAAATGGTTGGATTTAGATGGATTGAAAAATCTATTGCTTAAACAAGCGTTACTTGTTATTTATTATTTATTTATTGTTTCGGATTACCAGTAGATGATGCACAGTAACAATACAATAAAAAAAAAATACGCATACAACATTAGCTAAATTCTGTGCTCATTAGGTAGGCAACCACATTTTACATGTATTAGCTTACACCACTAAATAATTTACAACAAATTTTATATAAAAACGTTTCGTAAGAGTGTATTACATAGGATTAAAATTCCATAATTAGGTATACAAATAATAGGAAGTATTCTTATAATATAACATAATGTGAAGCCAGACGAGGTGGTAGATTGACTGCCGTTTTAGTTTATAGATCTGGGCAGGTCTAGAGCGATAAATAAAGCGTTAACTCCATACAATTATATTGTTTTTTTATGTTTACGCTAATGTTAGACATCGAAATATAACTAGTTTACGATTTTTATCGCGGTTTATTATATAATTTTCTCCCGACGTTTGGAAAACTTTGCAGCTTTTATGGTATTGTTAGTCCGAATAGTCAAAGTTACAACATACTGCGTAGATCGGACCGTCAATAGCTTAAATATTTATGTTGTATAATTGTAGAATGTCGGTAGATATTGTAACTTTGACTTTTTCCCGTCCCGTGACCGTGAAGGCAGCAAAGTTTTCGAAAACTACTTTTATTTCAATGCCCTTAAAATTAATTATTGCTATACTGAAATTAAACTATAATTGACTTCAAAACTTTAAATTTACGTTTTATTTTGAAAATAAAATGTTTTTTTAGTATTCTATTTTTATTTAACTATTTTTATCCAAAGGTGGAATGTCAGTCCCATCGTAATCTAATCCATATAATGCTAACAAAATAATTTTATTAATGATAAATGCGACTGACTGACGCTTAAATATTTTAAACCACGCGCTAACTTTTTCTGGAAAATAAAATGTGTTTTCTGTTTATTGTCTTTTATTCCTTTTAATTATCTTTCCTAACAAACAGTTATTGAGAGAGTAACATAATAACTGTTTTACTACTAACATACAGAATTAGCCATTAATTTTTTTTTCATAGAATATGAATGCAATAGACTACTGCCCAACATTTAATGAGAGAGTAACTTAATAACTGTTTTACAACTAACATTATTAGAATTAACCACTTTAATTCTGTACGATATGAGTGCCATAGATCATAATCCAAGAACAGACTGACGTAAAAGAGAGACAAAACATTAAAATATCAAATAACCCTTAATGACCTGAGTCCATTAGAAAATGGTAAGTGTTTGTCACGCTAGGATTGTGAACGCGTGATGCGTGCGCTGCGTGCCGGCCCCGATACCTCGCCGAGCGTGTAGCGTGAACACACGAAGGGTTGCATCTTGGTATATTTAAACGTGACTAAAAATGACCACTCAATAGGTCGGTTAGGTCGTGTCATTTTCAACTTAATTTTAGTACTTAGAAACATTCTGCTGTTTTGTAAATTGCTACGTTATATCAAATAATTAAAGTTCAAAAAGTAAAATTCACTGATTTACTGAATCACTTAAAGGTTAAGTCGTGTCATTTTCAACTTAATTATCAGTACTTAGAAACATACTGCTGTTTTGTGAATTGCTACGTTATATCAAGTATTCAAGGTTCAAAAAGTAAAATTCACTAATTTGCTGAACCACTTATTGGAAAAATAGGATACCTTTTAAGTTAAAAGATAGATTTTTTTTATTGATTTTACACCTATAATGTAAAGGATGTCAATTAGAATTCATTAAAATCTATAAACTTACAATTTGAAATTCTTCGGGCCTAATAGCTATTTCCTCGCATTCATTTTCTCTATGTTATTCACACTAATGAATCCATTAGTATGAATTACCTACAAAAGAACACATTTATACTGATATATAAAGCTGAAGAGTTTGTTTGGTTGAACGAGCTTATCTAAGGCACTACTAAACTGATTTTGTTTTTTTTTTCACTAATAAGAAGCTATATTATTCCTGAGTGCTATAGACTACATTGAGTGAGAAAATATAAAGCGGGATTTCTATTCCGTAAAAAACATTTTCACACGGGCAGAACAACGACGAAAAATAGCAATATGTATACAACACTAGACATATCTACTTTTATACAGCCAAAGCCCTGCAAATTAATTACTAAAAATAAAATCAATCCTTAGTCATAAAATTAGATTATATAATTTCAAATAAATCAAAAACAACTTTATTATCCTCACCAATAGTGTAGAAGATTCTCAAACATAAAAGTCTCTGGAATTTATTTTATTTTATATTAAGTATATATTTTATAGTATGAGTATATCTGTATTTAAGTAGAATGTTTGTTTTATATAATATATGTATTGTATTATTTATTTTTATATACCTACACCCACATTGTCTCATCTCTGCATCACCCAAAGGTTGACTGTTAGAAAATGCCTCAGGCATTAAATTCGCCTGTATACATTTATTGTATATAAAGTTGAAATAAATAAATTATCTTCCTATAGCTCTTAAACCATTTAATCCAAGCCGAAATCAACGTCCAAGTGGTCCAGCAATAAAACCGGCCTAAGCTCTAAGCCTCCACTATCAGATGGAACAAGCGATAGCCGAACTAAACACATAAACGACTTCGTGCACGCACATAAAGTGTTTATCTGTAGGGCGCCTAAGGCGAGTAGCTGGGCGGGCCGGTGTAAGGAACAGGCGGACGCGGGAAAGACTTAAGAAATATTTTAATATTAGTCACTTTTCTTGATGATAGATTGGTAAAAAGGTAACCCGAGGCAAAAAAGCCTTAGTTAACATATCACGGCTAATTTAACAGAAAACAAACTAAGACTAGCAAAAGGGAAACTGGTAGGAATCAGGTTGTATGCTTCGCCAATGATCTATTTATATGCGAGAATATTTTTTAATGTAACACGCATAAATCTTGATAGTAGTTCCCAGTGGCGAAGTGTTCGTATAAACCGATTCCTGCCGGCTTCCCTTTCGTAATTTATGTAAAATCTAATTATCATTAGAACGATTTGCAGACCACATAATTTTACACATATTAGTATCTATATCGCTGTCTTGCTAAATGTAGACACAACTCAATGTTTTTGATTTTTCAACTAAATATGCAGATCGAACAGAAATCACCGATATTTTATGATTAAAGACATATAACCAATTTTGGGCCTATGTGCGCTAGAGAGAGTAAAAGTCACTATATAACTAAGACATAATGCATGCCGTTGTGTCACGAACACAGCCGCATCTTAATTGCTCCAATTATATGTTGTGTCGGATTCCTTTACAAAAAATTTCACCCTTCGCCACTGGTAGGTCAATTGTATGAGTCTCTTCTACATACACGCCGAGGTTAACAATCTGTCATAAATCCCGATCTCGCCTTACAGGAGTTGGAGTAGAGGTTCGCAGGTCGGGATATGGTCTTGTAAGCGAAAATGTGTGTTGTAGGTGACGCTGTTTCTTCTGTTTATGTTGCAATGTTGTAAAGTACAAAATAATGAGGAATGAAATTTCGAATGGCCAAATACCTTTATATCCTATATAGACTCTTGTGGAATGTGTTTCTAGTGTTAAAATTCATATATGTACATTCATCATGTACATCTTACTTAATTTATAAACCCGAGCTTTTGTGACATCTTGGATGTTTGTTAGATGTTAACGGATGCTACATGAATTTGAATGAAATATTACTCATAGATGGACTTTAAAATAAGATAAATAATACCAATTCCAATTTGCGTAACAATTTTAATACCGTAAACGTGGCTATAAATTATATTAGTAAGTATCAAGATCGTGCAAAATTCCATAGTCAGCTAACCCCAAGACATCATGCAAGTATCAATAATCACGCATAAACCCAAGTCAATGTTAAAAAATCTTCATTTAAATTGTCTTTTTCCAAATCCTATTTGAAATCGTCATAAAACTACCAATGCAAACTCAAGTTTACGTCATATATTTTCATTTAAATTGTCCTTTTCAAATCTTTTTAAATTTACCACCAGTTCGGGGCGTGTTAGCCATTCCTGTGTAGAAGAAGCATAAGAAACTCCCTCAACCAAACAGGATATTCGACCCGCCGTCAGCTAGTAACTCGCGAATGAAGATGTAATTTGCACGGCGTGATAGTAAAGTATCGTTATGGTGATTGCAGTGTTGTCTATTCGTTTCTCTGCCGTCTAAGTGTTCCTTTGTAGCCGCGGGATGTTTCGTGTCCCTCGGGAGAGGAAACCTTTATATCCACACATTATTCTTTATACATACCATAGTTATATATTTGGCCTTATATAATATGAACGCTGTATTATATACTGTCCCACTGCTGGCCTCGGACGTCCTCTAATACTGAGAGGCATTAGGCCTTAGTCCACCACGCTGGCCTAGTGCTGATTGGCAAACATCACATACGCTCAAAATTCATATTAGAAATTCTCAGGTATGCAGATTTCTTCACGACGTTTTCCTTCACCATTAAAGCAAGTGATAATTCACAAAGAATACACACATAATTTTAGAAAACCCAGAATGTGTGCCCTAGGCTTTTTAACCTACAGACATTCGCCTCGACAGTCCACACCCAACTAGGCTATCGCGCCTAATAATAAAATAGGTATAATACAGAAACATAAATTTATTCATAACTTTAAATTTTGAGCCATTATATTCGATACAATAGCCTCCTCATTCAAGCAAGAACGTACCTACATGGGAATTAGAACGAGAAATGGTTTCAATTTCTTTCGAATAAAGTCTTCACTAATTTGTCTATGGAAAACCAATTAAAACACATAAACATAACGTAACACAGTTAAATAAACACTACCTAACGCTAAAACGAAGCACTCAGATACACTCTAAAATAACTGTTAAAATATTTGACGCGAACGGCAGACTGCAAGACGATTTGCAGCAGGAAATGAATCCGAACAGAGGTAGGAGTGGCCCGAGATTCCACTTACACTAAACATACAAGTGGAAATACATGGAATTGATTGGAAGTTTCAAGTTGTCTTGAATGGATGTCAATAGGTATTTAGCTTCTTAGAGGCTTTGTATACAGGGTCATTTTTACATTGCCTTAATAAAACCACGTATTTGTCTTTACCTCCGCTAATGTTGTACCAAAATGATCCATGGTAACAAATATTTGCGCCGAAAATCACGGTTTTAGTGTTTTGATGTTTTTTATCATATTGTAGTTTGGTGCGAATAGGGTATGTATGAGTGAAAGTGCGATGTTGCTGTTTCGACATCTCTTCGGGTAGTAGAGGGCCTTAGGGCATGTAAAATTAGAACAAGTTTTTATTAATATAAATATATGAGTACATTATTGATCTGTTTAATATTTTACTGTAGTAATATGTTGTTATTATTAACTAAGTGTTATTGGTTTATCTGTTATAATTGAAATAAATAAATTAATTAATATTCATTTTATTCAAAACTTTCATTTTTTTATTTTATATGTACGGAATATCTTATTTTAAGCATTATTTTTTAGAAGATAAAGGTGGCTTCATTAGTAGGTAACGCAATTTCAAAATGATCATGTATATAAGTTTCTCTACACCCCGTCTACAGTCTCAATTCCTGGGATAAATATTAATAGTCTATGGTCTAAAATGGCTTTTTATTATTAAAAGAATTATCAGAATCGGCTCAAAAATTTCAGACATGTTCCCCTACATGCAAACTTACACACTTTATCTCTTCTTTATAATTCTTATTATGGATAAAATTCAAGATATTCCATAGTGTGAGTATCAGAAACCAAGACCGATTTCATTCACCACACACCCGACTGCAAAAGACTACGTTTTAGTACTATAATGCAGATATACTTGATTGAAGGTAAGAATTGCACATCTCTGTTTGGCCAACAATACTCCAATATTCTCAGAAATAGTTTAGTAATCCTTTTGTCACGCTTTTTCCTTGTTTATATGAGAAATTTCCAAGGAATTATTCTTATAACAAATATTAATTGTGAGAATATTGGTAAATTATCAAAGGTACAGCCCACGCTTATAGTTTGGGAATTTTAGTGTATTTTTTTAAGTCTTTGTAAGTCTGATTTTTAATTAACTACTTATTTGAATTTGAAACGGAAAACAATACAGGCCGATTTTTATTCGTCAGAATAAAGTTATACTATATATCTTCATGGAGTAGGAAAAAAAAAAAAACGTTTTTTGTCCTTACAATTATATTCAATAATCATTTTAGTACCTAATACTTTATTCTCGGAATATGTTAGGTCATGATTGAAACATCAGCCCTTAAATAAAATCCAGTACATACGTTCTTTGCTAAACAATTTACTAAGCAAACAAAAATTTCAATTTATCTCTCAACAATATCTCTGTTACATTAATTTTATTTACACATTATACCCAACAAATAAGCCCCTAACGTTAATAATCATGTCTAAGACGTTCATCCGCCATCCCAAAACCTTGAACACAGATTACACATTTCATAAAGACTCAACCCTACGTTAATTCTAATCAAACCAGGTCTCAAGACATATTCCCACAGAATCACGTCTCGCCAGCAATCCCACGACACGAACACTAACACTAAAATGGCTCAGGGTCAAAAAGACCAGCGAGTTCAAATCTCGAATACAAGGGGATGCTGTAGTCTGTTGTCTGCTTAATCTATATGCATACACCTTTACTTACTGGCCACAATAACTGAGTAAATTTAAAAATGGAAAACATTCGAAATTCGAACTTAAAATTATGAGAATAGAGATGTGGCGCGTTTTAAAAACCGGTAGCGCAACATCCGGTCGCGGACTCAGCACCCTTAATTTGTCCGGCGATAACCGGTTCGCTGACAATAGTAAGGCCTATTAACATAACTCCTTGACCGGACGCGACTGGACACTTATAAATATTTATATAATGTAACGTTTAATAGTGGTTTTAAAAAAATCTCGCGTTAGTCATTGAAGAGATGCTGCGGAGGTGACACAGCTCGCAGTGATTTGAAATATGTTAGTGTAACAACTGTAATATGTAATTAGGTGAGTGACATTTATATCTTAAACTTAAATGTGCTTCAAATATTGTTTATAAATGAATTACAAATTTTCACGTAAACCTAAAAAAATTAAGTCAACTTTATTTCGCTGTCTGTTATAATATTTATAATCGTCAAGTTCAATAGTTTACGCCAATCGTGATTCCATAGCCCAACTACCAAACTAACCAGTCAAAAGAAAGCAAATCAATCCATCAAAGGTGAACGAATGACCAACACTAAAACCAATAAATCGATAAGCGTCGCGCGGCCCAGCCGGCTCATCACTAATTTACAATTTTATGGCTTGTGGGAACGCGCGGGGCGGGGGCAGGTCGCCACTCCATTAGTGGAGCTTGAACCCCCCGCGCCACGGTTAACCCTTTTGTGGACGGTTTGCAGAAAAAGCGAACGTCCTGTATATAATATGTATTGTTCAGGATTTTCTATTCCTTTACTGGAAAGTAATCTAGAAATTCTCCGCAATTCTAAAATACTAGAATTCTAAAGTGCTTCAATTAAGTAACTTTGTTATTTCTTACTATATATACATATTGAACTCGCTGTGATAATTATACATTGCATTATATTAAATAACACTATGCACATGAAGAGATTTTAAAAATATACATCAAATAAAATATTCGTAAAAGCGACAAACAGTAACAATATCATATCAAAAATGTATATATAAAAACTGTATTCGTTTTTCGCTGTTTTTAAATAAGTTTTTTAGAAAGTCATAAAACAGTCCCATCATTTTGGTTAATTACGGATGTATGTAAGACGAGAAATCCGCTCTTAGAACGAAAACACTGTCCCATAATTTTTGCTAAGTTTTAAATGTTATTTAAGTACGCAGCACTCATTTGTGAGAGTCCTCTTGAGTAGCTGACAATTCTTTAAGCGCACATTTACTATTAAATGATGTAATGTTCCAACGAAATGTCTTGTTTGTGACAATCAGTCCTAAAAAATATTTTTCATCTTGTTTCATCTCTTAACGGATGTAGATATTTCTCTTATATAAGATTTTACGCTTCATCTCTAGTTATTGTACGCATTACTAATCATTACCATAACATACATACATCCTAGTGTCTCATATAATGCGACGTTCAAAAACAACAATTATTTTTTTTATTGCTTTGAATGACGACACGAGCTTGCCATTCGCCTTATAGCAAGCGATACGACCGCCCATAAACAGTAGAAACACCATCCAACACCTTGAATTACAAAGTATTGTTTGGTATTCCACTGCGCTCGCCATCCTGAGACATGAGATGTTAAGTCTTATTATATCCAGTAGTTACACTGGCTACAATGTAAATTCGATAATTAAACAATTTTTATGCGAACGGTACAAATTCACGCCTCCCGACAAGAAACGCGTGCAAAGGAGAAAGGAGAAAACTGAGACGGGGCACAGAGGGAGATCTTTAAGATACGTCGCCATGGCAACGCTTCGGGCCACGCACACACGCGCCGCTATCTCCTAGTTTAATGATAGTTGCCGCCCACACTGGTGTTAGAAGCTACACTATTGTCACGGAGTGGCACATCTCTAGTCCACGGGGATGAGTTGGAATTGTTACTCTTGGTTGTAGAAATAGAGAGGGACAGATCACAATATGACTAAACTTTAGCATGGTGTCTTATTAATGCATTATAGCTTTAAAATGTTATAATGTTTAAGATCTAAATTAGTTAAGCATAAACTTCCGGACTTAATATATTGTTATGAGTAATGAATCCATGATATCGAGTTTTAATTGTAAATTAAATAGTTGTCCCCATAACATAAATTGTATTAGGTTTTCGGATCATTTGATATTAGTCTCGCCACAATTCTCATAGAAAAATAAACTATATTTATTTTATTCTCATATCTTCTAAAAGTTTACTATATTTACTCTTCAATAAATATTTTAAATTTATATATTAAATTTAATAAAAGATTTATTAACTACCGAATATGGACAGTAATCATTCAAAACCAGTCATATTATATTTCAACCACTTCCTGTGTGTTTTCATACATTTAAAATTCCACCATAAAGGAGTAAGCAAGGCCTCTAGCTCCTTGACTATTAGGTATTAGGAGAATTCGACCCGCTCCCCCGAACTTTCAGTTATTAAGCAAATGCTTTGTAAACATTCTGGGTGCCCACTTTTAGTTTTGTGCTTGCCTATAAATAGCTAGTGTTGTGTTAAGGCGTCAATTAACCTTAATGTAGGTATAACATTTTGTAGGTTTATTGAAATGTACTTATGGACAGCAATAGAACATACTTATATAGTTATACGTATTTTATTTTAGACGAATTACAGTAAGAATAATCAAATTAGTGTACACTACAAGGTTAAAATCGTCTGAAATTTGTGACATTTAAAGAAATAAATGTATTTTAGAAGTGTCTATAAAAGAAATATACGTATTTTAGTTTAGGACGAATTACAAGATATAAATCGTTTAAAATTTGTTTAAATATATAAATGTATTTTTTTTTATTAATATAAAAAGAAGCTTTCCACAGATTAGTATCGTTTAAAATATAAGTTTTAAAAATTAATTGCACAGATCGTACTAAAAACAAATTGAAGTCGACATTTAATAACTATACTTATACTCTTAAAAATAAACTACCATTAATTATAACTACTAACATCATTATAATAAGGATAGTAAAAAAAAACTTCGCTGTGTACTATATACTAACAAGCTAAACCACTTCATAGATATAAATTTCAGCATTTATCAAACGTTTGTTTTAAGACTGTATTCTCATCAAGGTTGACAACAAATCGGTGTATTAAATTCTTTGAGAATTTAAGTCACAAGTGAATTCACTCTTAAATTCAATAAACAATATATCTTATGTTCTTTAAGACTGAAAAACGACGTAACACTTATACCTTAGCTTAATTACAACTAAGTTTAAAAAAAAAATACCAAACCCATCACAAACAGATGTCTACAGATTCCACAGAAGTGACATGTATAAAATTAATAATTCAAAACGTCCACATTATAAGCACCTAGAAGGGGTCTGATATCATCCATTAGCCTCACTAGTCGTAAACCCACCCCTGTCCACTTTAATAAGTTTCTCATCGAAACGAGGCGTAATGTGGGAGCTTAAGGCACTGTCCTTAATTCGCCTCCCTACCTCCCCCGTCCCACCCCCCTAAGACATATTTCATCGGTAACTCCTCCTTAACTACCGCCCCGGGCTAACAACTTTAAGCAATATTTTATATGTAAATAATATACAAGATACGTACGCGAGCTAGATCCGTTCGCTGTCACGTACTAGTACGTGGACCGAGTTGGTTTTCGCAACGATTTGTGGAGTAAACTAGGTGTATATTTTGTTTTTAATTATTCTAGGCGAAGTAAATATTATAGAATTCATACTTTTGTATAAACACAAATTATACTTAACGTATTTAACTATGAATATATTACAATTATATAATATTTAAACAATTACATTCGAAGGCAGACAAACATTTATATAAATTATTTAAAGCGTTACCCGACTAAATAAACAATTGACTAAAAATAATCGGAATCAAAAAATAAAACAATAGAAAATCAGCTCCGTATATTTTTTCACACCTCTATCGCCCCGGGAAAGCAAATAAAAGTGTCAATGCAATATCCGACCCACCTTTTTCCAATCAGCATCAGAATCTGATCTCGATATTATGTATTCTTTTTTATCTGTATCTTACGTTATGAAAATACAGATTAAAATAGAATATCGTGAATCGACGTTTCTTCCAAATCGATTACTGATTCGAAATTCAAAATAAAGAACGGCCAGTTTCCCGCCATGTTTAATAGATATTTCGTATACAAACAAACGTAGCAACGGCTGGCAATATTATCGTGAAGCCATGCAAGTTTTAATGAAAACGCTCGTCCCAAAACATGTATATTTTAGAGGTAGGTACATACAGGCGATAGTTTGTACGCAGCCCGGAACCCTGGTAGAATTACCGCAAGATTGCTGCCATTCTTTAGGGCTCGGTCCTGGAGAGCCAACCCTCAGGCCGCGGATTGAAGCCTTTGCGTGAGAAAATTTAATTATTTAAAGGTTATTTGTCGGGTTTCAGTTCATATTGAATGTGGGTCGGTGTGATGCTAATTTTGTTACAGGGTTATGATATTGTAAATATATAAATTGTTACTTGGATTGCATAACTCGAAGAGAAATTTTACTTTCAAATAATGCAAATATTTATTTAGGATTAATAAATAAATCTGCAGTTCAATGTTCTTGTACACTCTGATATTTTACATAATATAACAAGCAATAAACAAAACAATGCAAATTATAACATTCCTAGATAGTGACATGTTTTTTTTTTTTTGTTATTTGGAGTGTTTATTTTTATTATATACATACTCACACGTATACAAGCATGGTATGTAAAATAATGTAAAAATAAAAAGATTCCGAAAAATAAGAAACATCTCTCAGAATTTTAATAAAAACGTAAAATTATAGATATCAAAAGGAAAAATAAAACCATTATTTCCCATTTAAAAATTCTAATTATCAATTTATAACCCATGACGCACTTTTTCAATTCAACCATTAAAATCTAAGAGCGTATCCGAACGTGCGCGTAATTTCTAAAAGGGCGAACATACGAAAATCAGTTTTCTCCGTAGTTTACGGGGTCCGCGAGGCCCTCACGGCCGATTGAAGGTTATCCAAGGGCTGGCACACTCAAGGAAATTGGGTCATTTGACCCTTTAGCTAGACCTGCTCGTGTGTGCGTTCATGCCGGATTAGTTTTTTGTTTCGTTAAAGAAATGGCTTTGGAGATAATTTGCCGTGCGTTAGGTCAGTTTGTTCAGTGGCCGTTACGTAGGTCAGAGTTTTTAGTGGGTTAGTGAGACTATACCGTCGCTTATTGGAAAAGATGAAGTCGATCATGAAAGAAAAATCGAACCAAAAGAAAGTTAGGAATAACGTGAATTTATTGTTGAAAAAATTTTGAATAAGCAAAGCAAATGAAATAAAATGTGTTTTTAAATTATGTAAATTTTTAGTAACCACTAAATGCCAGTTTCATATAAAGTAGGCTTACGTGTGGAATATGCATCACGTGGTTTCTATCTCGTAATACATATACACAATACAAAAGCAAAATTGAGTGCCCCTGTTCTAATATAGCTCGCAGTTCCGTATTGGAATCAAAGACAATATCTTCAGTCGTAGATTTTGAAGTTATGGTTCTCCATTCATTTAATTATTTTATATTAAAAACAAACTATTGAATACTACACAACAAAGTTTTATAAATAATTAACAAAAAACAACTTGTTCAAATCAAACAATCAAATTAATATTAAAATTTTAATACAAACTATAAAATCGTTAATATAAACCATTCTAGCGAAACATGTAAGCTTAAAACACCCCCGTTTAATATTAGTCTTAGTACCCCCCCCCCCTCAAGTTTCTCGACCCCCCTACGAGTTCTTATTCACCCCACATCTGGGGTCCGCGGCCCACGCCTCGACGCCCTTCCACCGTAATGGGGGTGCCACCCCACGATTATTAGTTCGGCACGTCAATCTGATCTTGGCTTTCGGACGATGTTTGCGCAAGTTTTTAGATGAAGGTTTTTCACGGAGGTTTACTTAATACTTCAGATGAACGGATTCTTACTTATATGCAACCATTATTATAATGATTTCTTACGTTTACGCGAATGTTAGACATTGAAATAAAACTTTGCGTGTTTTATCACGATTTATTGTATTTTATTTTTTTCGCACACTTTTTAAACATTCTGTGTACATCGAACCATCAACAATTTTTTTTAAAAATTAAATGTATGTAGATATTGTAACTTTGATTTTTCGGACGACCGACACCACAGTCCGCAGAAATCTGCATTGCTTTCAAGTCTTCAAATACTTGCTTAGGCAAGCGACAGCGTTGGTTAATTTACTTATTTGTTTAAAGCCTTTTATACTATTTCTTAGTAAATCAAATTGTAAACACGTTATCTGAAAACAAACATCAATTGTAAAAACAACTATATTTGAAACAATGTGTTAGAATATTCAGAGAGAACTAAAAACAGCGAACATACAAGATCTCTCTCCCAAGTGTAATGTGCTTGTAACTTTACACGCTTATTGTGACACTGTGTACAGTCAGCTATAAAAGTAGCTGAACAAACTCAAATTAAAACGCTTCTACATATTACATAACATACATAACATCACGCATTTTATCCCCGAAGGGGTATGCAGAGGCGCAACTAGGGCACCCACTTTTCGAGCGGGCGAGCCTATCGCCATATCGGGCACAAATTCCAGACTCCGGGCTGATACTGAGCAGAAAAACCCAAATATCACTTTGCCCGACCCGGGATTCGAACCCAGGACCTCAGAGCGCTATTGTACCGGACGTGCAATACAACTACGCCACCGAGGCTTCTACATATTAATTTCAATCTAAATTTCATTTTTCTTATGTTTACGCGAATGTTAGACATTAATATGAAACTATTTTTCGGACTCTATCGCGGTTTTAATATTTTAGTTTTCTCCTGACGTTTCGAAGACTTTGCAGCCTTCGTGGTGACGGGGGGTTTCGTGGCAAATAAAACCCGTAAACAATTTAATTTTAATAGCCTTTTAAATATTTTAAATCAAGTTAATTCTTTGAAGTACATTTTTTTAAAGTAAATACGATTGTTGATAAAGACACAAAAGTTTAAGGCAATTTGAAATTTGCATTTTGGATTTTGTTCACCTACTTATTGTACCTGACTGTACATACTACGACAGTTTATTTTTTTATTTTATTATGATATTGCATCTCATAAGTGCAATGCCCCAATATATTCCGATGTACTTTTGAACTCTACTAATCAGTTTTGGGACATATAAGTTTCAATCTATAAATATTTCTAAATCTCATAACCTATGTGTGTTTATTGTTGCCAGGTATATGGTAAACATTGCCGGATTTTTCATTTATGTTCAAACAAATATAGACCCTATAGACAACTTGTTAGATATATATCTTCTGTTCCAAGTGGCGGAGCATTGCCCTGTTGTATTGTAGCCCTTATTGTTAGCACATAAGTAAACTTACAGTGCATTCAGTAAAATATCGTATACTCGCAAAACGGACTTGTAACGTTACATATTTTTTTCTTTTTTATACTGAAATGGCAAAAAGCGGCGATAGCCTAGTTGGTTGTGGAACGGACTGCCGAGACGAACGTCCACAGTTTCAAATCCCAAGGGCACACACCTCTGACTTATATAAAAAAAACTATGTGTGTATTATTTGTGAATTATCGCTTGCTTTAACGGTGAAGGAAAACATCGTGAGGAAACCTGCGTCCCTGAGAAATTCTCTATAGGAATTTTCGAGGGTGTGTGAAGTCTACCAATCCGCACTATGCCAGCGTGGTAGACTAAGACCTAATCCCTCTCAGTAGTAGAGGGGGCCCGTGCCCAACAGTGGGACAGTATATAATACTAGGCTGATATTATTATTATTACCGAAATGACAAAGTGATTCCACTACACCTGATGCTAAATAGAGTGGGGTCCAATAAAATATCGACTGATAAAAGATGAGCCCTCGACAGTCGACACAATTATGCCTGGTGGCCTCAAACATGCATAGACAAAGCCAAGAAAGTAAATACACTAGAAACTAATCAAAACCATTACTATATAGTATACACTCTTCACACAAGTTACTAGTTTCAAAGTACATAACTAACTTGTTCACAGGCGGTGGCCATACAAGCTATTATATTCTCGCATCGCGGTTAACGTATAGCCAACTATTACTTTCAAACTTTATATAAAGCCGCGGCCAGGGTGGATGGAAATATCGTTCATCATTTTATTATGGTATGGATTTTTTACTGGTCTCCTATATGTGAGAATCCGCATGGGTAGGTACTTCCATGTCTATTTCTGCAGCCAAGCAGCGGTGTATTGACACTGTTGTGTTCCGGTTTGAAGGACATTGTAGCCAGTGTAACTACTGGACATAATAAGACTTAACGTCTTATTTCTCAGGATAATGAGCGCGGAATACCAAACAATACTTTGTAATTCAAGGTGTTGGTGTTTCTACTGTTTATGGCCGGTCGTATCGCTTACCACCAGGCGAATGACAAGCCCGTCTCGTCATTAAAAGCATTAAAAAATAGATTTTGAGAGTGCTTGTTTTTTTAATGTATCAAATAATACATCAAAGTAGGTGTCAGTTAGTAGTTCTAGAGTTGGTTTAGTTGTTCCAGCGATAATTAAAACTTAACATAACCTCTACTATTATAAGTATTGATGTCATTCATAGGCAATTTCAGAAAATTATACTTAATTTTTAATAAAGTCTGTATACATATTCGTCTCGTTTCTTATATTTACGGTGTTTAATGAAGTTTTAAATAAATAAATAAATAAGTCATCAGTAAATTTTGTTTCGTTTTAGCATAGGTTTCCAAATCTCTAAATATGACTACTTATTATAGATGTAGCCGCTTTTAGATATCGTCACTTCGTGATGGTTGTCCCTTTGCTGCAAAATAGCGCAATGTCGTCTTTACCATTTGTTACATAAAGTCTATTATTGAACATAGGCCACCTGTAAAGATTAATAACTACTATGATTACTAACTGCGCATTATTTGTATATAATTCTTTATTTTATTTATTAGGTAAACTATTTATTATTTAAGCGATAATAATATAATCCTAAGAACTTTCACGTAAATTAAGTACGTATATATATATTTATTTGATCAGTATCTAAAAAGTTTTATATCGACACAGCTTAAAAATTTTATCAGAATATTTTTAATGAATTACTTAGTATAAGGAGATATTATGCTAGCTTATCTTACATTAACTATATAAGATTCGTTTTTATTATATTGCGTCCGTAGCCACTAGCCTCCGTCACGGAGCCTCCGAATTCAAACATTTACCACAGCACACTTTAATTTAAAGTTGTAAAGAGGCATCTCATCAAGCAACTGAGAAGGACAAAGAGCGGTCCGAGTGCGAAATTTAAATCGTACCCGCAGCTGCGGAATAGAACGGACCTTAGAAACAAACAAATCGTCCCTAGCCCCGCGCCCCGCGCCTCTGAAGCACCCCCGTCCTGGCCCCCGCCGCCACCCCGCCGGGCCCCGCGCCGCGGACGGGGGGCGAAACACGAATGGCCGCCTTATACGACCACATCTTACAGGCCCCAATACCTACTTCCTTTCCATTACACAGGCAGCCCTGACTAAACATAATCGCCGAACTTCCTTACGACTCTACCCTTCCGCCGAACGGCTCCGAAAAACCGCTGACCGATAACAAACTTTACACGCATACGAACAAAGTTCAGTATGCATCGCGCCGTACGCGGCACACTATCAGCCTCTACCGTTGGATAATAAACTGAGGGGCGAGGGCAAAAAGTTCAAATTGGAATGGTTGATGTAAATTTACCAATTTTCCTCGAGCGACCGCTGAAGCACCCGAGTTAAGAACATCCCGTACAAGTTGCGCTGTTAGCCGCGAACGTTTGAATAGTTCTCGTTGTCGAAACTTGTTCGCACAGTTGTTACGGGTGTGTTTCTTACACAAAAGACGGGGGGTGGTGGGTCATGATAAATGGTACAATATTAATAGCCGGCTCGCTGGCGTGTAGTTTTATGATCTTAGTTGGGTAGCAATATAAATCTGCTTTCCGGCCCGCTCTTCAACTGTAGTGTTGTTTCAGTTTAATATCTAGCGGAGCGTTATTATCTAGAGATATAACTGTTATCGTTACTGCTGCTATAACTACTCGCCTCTTAACTACGAGGTGGTAAGCCTCACTGAACCTTACAAGAAGGATTTGAAAATGAGTATTTTGTGTTTTGAGTGTCATTTCAACTTGAATATAATGCTATTCATCATTTGTGTTTAAGGCCCTTTTAAATTTTCAAACAAGCTAGCGTAGTATATTTGGCCCTTTGGGACATATTTCTGAAAGATTTCATCAACTTATTAATAAATAATAATTATAGAAAATGTAAAAAGCGATAATAGCCTGGTTGGTACAGGAACGGACTGCCGACACGAATGTCCGCAAGTTCAAAACCCAAGAGTACGCATCGCTGACTTTTCTAAAGTTATTTGTATTCTTTATGAATTATCGCCTGCTTTAGCGGTGAAAGAAAACACCGGGAAAATACCTACATACCGTAGAAGTTGTCTATAAGAAGGGTTATGGTTTTAAGGATATATGGAAGACATTTATAGGATCCCAATTCACTTACCATTAGGTGCAATGACGTCACTTTGCCGTGTTTGTATAAAAAAAAATACGGCGTATTATGGGAAATCGTATTAAGCGTGATCATATTAAACGGGTTATGTGTATACTCTAGATGAGTAGATGAATTTACAGCAAGCGTGCAGCATCTTCGCCTCGTTGTGAATTCACCAGAGTGATAAGAGCGTTAAATTCACCCAGGATGAACAATCGCGAGTTAGTATCACGTAGTACTATATACCTAGTATACCTAATGGGAAGTATAGCGAAGACTTCGCCATGGTAACTCACTTAGAATCGCGGTAAAGATTCCAGTAGTCAATCAAACAAAACATACAACAGTTCAATTACTCTAGTCTTAATACTAAAGTAACTAGGACGCCTTTCTACATCATTTACGGTAATACAAAACAAAAATATCTATGGAATGGTATATCCTAGCAATGAGTCTGTCGCTTGCTGTCATTTCTATAATTTTTTTAGTAAAGCCGACAGTCTTGCGTCTGATCTCTTTCTGGTCATGTCGGATTGCCGGACTATGTGAGTAAAGGAACAGAGAGTGCACCTGTGTATTGCGCACACATTTGTGAACAATAATATCTCCTGCATAACTAACTCCGTTGAGATTGACCACCGTAGCTAAATTCAATTAGGAAAGAATCACATTTTTTTTGTTTTGTATCAAAGTAAACGATTGTACTAAGGCGTCTCAGTCGCTAGAGTATGTATGTAAGTCCAGTGAAGTTATTTCTATTTAAAATACAAGACAATCTAGCAGTAAAAGAAACCATAAACCAGGACTGGCGGTTGCCAAACGAGTGAAACCGAGTGGTTTGGCACGCCTTATCTCGCACTAGCGGGGACAATATTCATAAACCGCCGCTCGCCAGCAAGATTTTATTACAAGCGCCTCGAGCTTAGAGGAAAGCCGTAAACCATGTAATATAGTGGAGCATAAACTACTGGACTCAGGGGTCCTCAACATTCATGTTCGAATGTAAAAAAGTTAATTTTATTCGTTTTAAGATTGTAGATTTGTGTTGTTTTGTTCTGTTATACAGAGGTAATTATATTTATCTGAAATTCCAATACGAAAAACTATCTTGAGCAGTTATTTACTAGGATTGAAAAAATACAAAAAAAACGTATTTCTTGTTTACTGGAATAGATATAGACTATTAGATTCTTTATTATTAAATACTTATACAATTTACTATGATTCATAACACCGCCAGGGTACAACTATTTCTGAAATAAAAAAAGCACTTACGTCTATCAAAATAAGTATTAAAATCTTATAAACTAGATCTAATAACTAAGCGCAAAATGTTTACGACATGCGCTATTGATCGCAGACCAGAGCGGAAGATCCTCGGACGCTTTCTACTCGACGATTAAGTCTAATTGCTCTTAAATTTGTCGTTTACGCTCTGCTATTATATATGGCGTCTTTTGTATGTGTTTGTAACTGAATCTTGAATAATGAGACTTCTATGGGATATTTATAAAGTCTTGCTGCAAACCCGCGTATAGATGTATAACGATCGTAAATTCATAAAGGATTTCAAATAATAAAATTATTAATATAAAATGTTTCGAACACCTGAATTCTATTTATTAACAAAACAATCATATCGACGGTTGAAAGGCTAAATTGACTTAAGCAAAACTTTTTTTAGAAAAATTTTAACTACGTTAAAAAACATAGAAAAAAGTGCTGACTTTAAATATGTATGAAACGTATGTAGTGTCGCAAAAAAATATCAATTAGCCTTTCTACAGTAGATATGTTTCCTCATATGGGAAGGCAGGGTATGATTATGCGGCCAGTGTTTACTAAATTTATTTCCGTCCATAATAGGAAGCATTCTTTTAATTTGAAAACTCATTCCAATTTTGAATATTGAATTGTTTCAAATCCCTAAATAATCCGTTGAAGAAATAAGACGGTAATACATTATAATAACGGAAAATATATGTCTATAATTCTGATTTTAGACTTCATTCGTTTAATCTTCAAGCTGGTAAATAAAAAAGCACTTTATGTTATAACCAATAAGATTTTTATTAACAATATCGTGTCGTATGTTATAATAAAAATTGGTAACCCTTCAGTGGGCGCCGGTGGCGTGACCCGCCGGTCGCGGCAGTGACCCGCGCGACCCGCACGGTCAGTCTGGTTTGACGGTTGACGGACCGTTCTCACGGTTACATCGTCAGGTGGAAACCTTTGTTGGTAAACTGATGGATACAGCTTCTAAATAGACTTTATTGTAGGAAAAGGTATTCTTATGATTAACATCAACATAGCACACTTCTCTTTTTCGGGATAGGGGTGTTACTCAGCTCGCAAGCTATTTTAAGTCCCATGAAAACCTTGAATTAAGAAGTTGCTTTTAAACATAAGATTCAACATGCTATAAGTTACAATGTTTTAATGGATTTTAGATCGCTGCGAAAATATAATAATCCTCTGGCAATATAAAATCGATATTATTAGAATTGTCTAATTTATATTTCCTTATATCGGTATAAACTTTACAAATATTTATACAAAATAATGCAAAATATTAAAAGTCCAGTGATAATTAAAAATGAATTGTAATTTAAAAATAAATAACAACACAACATTAAGAGTCAGTTAAAAATTTAAGAATAAATTATAATTTAAGAATAAACACAACACAAAATCTCGTCTGAACACTATGCATTGTACCAATTTCGAATAACCAGTGACCTAAGGTCACAGAGACGCTGCATCTCCCGTTTTCTCACGCGACAACCCAGCAGCCGCGAAAGGGTTGAGTTCCATGAAACTCGTTTTCAATCACAGTTCGAAATTTGAATAAACGTTCATAAAACCGTTGCTCAAACCATTTTGGTTTTTTGGAAATATGTTGTTCATTTATTATCGATAGAAATCTGCATAAATTTCTCTATTATACCTATGACCTACTGGAATATATTTATTACTGATAATAATTACATACTCATTAACTTACGTCTTTTGTCTCCAAAGGGTGGGCAGAGACACAGCTACGCGGTTATATCCGCTCCATGATGTGATAAGCACGTATTTGTCTCTAAAATTTTTAGACACAAATTCCAATACAAAGTACCGTGATAGTGTTTTTTCACATTTAAAAACCCATTCAATCTTCTATTGCGCAACATAAGTCTCGAACCCAAAACCTCACGGTTCAGAGCCTAAATAAGCTGCCAATGGACCAACGAGGCCATTCTCACATTCTAGGCCGAAACGAATTATCAACCCTTTTGTAAATCATAAAGGTCTAATACATAGATTTACATATCTGAAATATAATTAAATTATACCTACCCAAGTAAGGCCGATAAGACCGGGGGGTGGGGGGTTGGAACAAAATGTTTGCTGCGAAGGGGTTGAGGCGTACGTGAAGACACCGCGCCGAAGACATGCTCGTATAATACTAGAGTTGTTACTACGAACTCTATCTTAATTAGTATAATAGTGGCATAAATATATGGTAGTTAAAGTTAGACCGTCTAGGAAAAATTACTGAAAATATGTTTTCGAATATTCTTATTACACGTATACTTTTGTTAATTACTCTTTAGAATCTTCGAAAATAAGATCAATTATTTCTATTTATCTTACTTCTGAATTAACTTTTGTATTCAAGAAATGTTGATAGACATAGAAAAACACCAAAGAACGTACACATAATTCTTTTCCAAAAATGGGCTATTACTTTTCCTTTTAGAAGAATATAAGTACGTATATGTTAGACATAATATTCGCTAAACAATCAAGATAATTAATTCTAGGTATTGCTACCTCGAGCTCTATAGATATAGTAAAGATGATAAAAACAGTTTCTATCTTTACATGTGTTTAATTAGACAATTTTCTTGTCTATTTCAGACAGACCTCGTCAGTGCTGGGCCTCCTCATCTCTTCAGATGGCAACCAAATCCAAGAACCAAAAAAAAAACAAAATCACTACAATGAACATCATTTAAAGAGAAAAGCCTGGTAATATCGAAATGGGAATCAACTCCAGCTCCGTTCCAAATTCAAAAGTAAAGCAAACACATCCAAGTAAGTAAACAGCGACCAAAAAAATACTTCATGGAACCATCACAAGAAATATCATTTGGAATACGCCAGCTACATCAAAAGTTATCGTATGAGACGACCAGTCTTCGAAAACAGAGTTCAAACATTGAAAATTCAAGAAAAATAACAAAATTGGTGCAAACAACTCTATACAATTCCATCGGCGTCCGCTCGAGCATAGTCCGGGCGACTTTCGTGAGGGTGAAAGCAGTTTGAAAGTCGGGTCGGTATTGATCGAGTGTCTTGCCCCCCGCCCCCGCCCCCGCTCCGCGGTACCCCCTCGCGCACCCTCCAAAGGAGTGCCCAATTCTGAGGATGGTCGTGTCTTTATAGAGATAAGACTAGTATTAGTATGTGTGGATTTGATAAGGTCCCGTTGAGTGCCTAAGATTAAGTAACACTTTGACAGATGGTTTAGTACACTTGTCTTGAGATAATCTGAATATATTAGGATTTTTTAACGCAGGCAGTACTATTAAAATTTGATAAAACATTGGTACAAAATATTTTCTTTTGCAACATCTAATCCAACTATGAATAGAGCTTTTACACTTTATTTTTAAATTAATATAATTCGAACAACAGAAAATCATAAAATTCATTGCATTACCAAAGAAAACGGCAACATTTTAAAGTACAAAATTATATCCTTGATCAAAAATCAAACTAGGAAAAGAGCAACAATAAAAATTAATACTAAAATACTTCTAAAACTGACACATATTAAGAACTAGTTTACATGATAAATTACTGACATGAAAATTAACTTAGCATTGAACATTACGAACATTGAAAATCTCTTTCTGAATTTCGCTGACCTTTCTCTACGAGTCAGAAATTTCTTCAATTCTTTCTCCTTTTATAGTAATACGATCTGGAATAAACCATACTATAATCAAAGTCCCACATAAATCTCTCCGCATCGCCTAAAACCAACAATTAAATCTATCGTTCTCAATAAATTTTGTCAATTACTCAAAATTACCATCTTTTTGCTATAAAACGTGTGTTTTATCGGTAGGCCTTTTTCTAATAACATTATAAACTTATTCTCTCTACTTGTTTAGAATCTTTATTTATTAATAATACAACGTTTTCTGGAAACTTTATTCTTACATTCAAACTATATTTTATGTTTTTGCTTACGATATGAATATATGTTTGGAATCAAAGATAATAATAGACTATGCAATCTTGAATATACAAAATACTTTTGCATTGCATTTGAATTTCCAAAATAATTAATTCGTCACTAAAAAATGTTTCAATTGTTTTGTTTTGTAAATGTTTGGTTATTATAATTTCTTATTTAATTTTGAAATTTTACACAAAAACCCAACAATTTTAAAAGGACCCAAAACGAAATCCTCAAAATTAATTCACTGAACAATCATTACGTAAACGATAATTGCATTATATACCTTATAAAAAACTATTCACAACAAAACCCAAAACAATTTCATAAAGTACCCACACTTTAAAAGACTCAACTTTCTAAGCACCAAAATGTTATAATATTAAATGTAAACTAAAAATAATATATGATAGCACTTTATGAACACAGCCTTTTTAATGGAGATGTGACACCTGAGAGCCAGCCCTAGCGAGATTAAGGGCATGACGATCAACTGACAACCCTATTCTGATTCTTTAAAAAAATATTTCAAACATTTCAAAAGTTATTAAATTCAAGTTCAGAATTAAAGAAAAATGAAGCGCACTAAAGTCAATGGGTTTAAACAAACGATTTAAAAAGTAAAGTTATTAACGCACATGCCAGAAATTAGAACAAAACTTGAAATAATAATTATAAATTACATTACAAGTGCATCAAGGACTGATTTTGAATAACAAAAAGTTACTAAAAATATTAGTAATTGGTTTTCAAACACACACACACGCAACACACACAACACACACAACACACAGTTACACCTCTTATAAGCACACACCATCGTAACACACGATAACCACAAGCCACATCCATGCGATTTCATTTATTTATGAACTCCATTTATCACTTTACTATAAAAAAAATAAAAAAGTTGTTTTATGATAATATACATAACAAAAATATATAATAAAAGTCGTGTCACAACGAACATACACCACTGTACAGTTTTGTGTTTAAATTAAATCAAGGACTATAGTTTTTACAACAAACTACCTAATTACATTCAAATAAAAAAAAATATATATATAATAAAAAATCTAAAGAATCATATGTCATACAGCCTAGAAAAATCAAATGACTTTAAAATTAAAAAGTTTAATTACATTTTACAAAGACGAAGGAATCATAGAGCATACAGCTTAGAAAAATCAGAATAAGGTTGCGATGGCGTACATCGGTATTGTTTCGTCCGTTCTCGTCTTACGCACTTGAGTTGATTAATGTGTGTGCCGACTAAGTTAATCACCACTCGAGATGCCGATAGCTCATCCGTTTGATCCTACACCGATCTAAAAGTATAAGACACCTTAATTACGTGGAATAATCACAAATATATATAAATAAAACATTGATTAACACGTTATTGTATCAAATTATCAACTGACAATAATTATGCAATAAATTATAAAATTGGACACAAAAAATCTTTCATCAATTATATAATTAGTATATATTTCAACCTAAATCAAAACTAGACTTCAAATTGAAAATTTTTATTTGTATAATTATCCTTCATTCATGTTATTTTTTTTTATAAAACGTATAAAAAATCATCGCAATTACTTAAAATAAATCTACGCTTAGTGCCCATTAGAAAGTACTAAAGAAATCCAAACCTCTAAACTATCAATTAAATTAAAACATGGACACGTAGAGAGTTGGAATCTAACCTTTTTGCAATTTCACGAGTGCCCGCACGGCAATCGTCTAGCGTACCTCTTTCACACTCACCACCACAATTAATGAACATCCGACTGAAGAACACATCCGATTGAATTTTAAGTTCGTAGTTTAGTCTTTGGAAATCTATTGATAGAATACGGAAGGTTTTTTTAAATAGTTCGCTGTTTTGTATTTGGAACGTTTTGAAATCGTTCTTTAATAAACAAGTGAAGTATTGATTTAATAAATTGGTATCATTATTGGTACGTTATTGATGTATATTCGTATTTGGAACTATATTTTTTATATTTCGAATATAAAATACATAATAAATATGATTTTTGGTACGTCTATTGTGTAGTTTTGTCACATTTAAGTAAACAAAAAGCTACTAAATTAGTAGAATTTGATCAACATTATAATACTTTTATAATTATTGTAGAACAGTTAAGAAATACGAAAAACAATATCTTTCCGAACTAATTCAAAGAAATAGATTTCTTAAATAACACAAATCAATATTGACAAGAAAAATTAACTTAAATCATAAATTGACAAAAACTTTACGAACAAGTAAGTTTTGTAACAAAAACATACTTTTACTAGCAAACATTTTCATGCCTATTTTCAACTTTTTGTTGAATTCAACTTGAATAAAATTAAATTAGGCGGCATGCTAAAATAGTGTGTACTTGTAACAAACTATTTGATTAACAATACATTCATAGATTTGTTGGTAAAAATCAAAACGCATCTCTAAAATTATACCTAACCAAAATGGATTTCAAATTTCTTTATAGTGTGTATTGTCATAATAACTTTCCAAATTCAAAATGTATTTTCAAATCAGTGACAATATCTAGTAAAAAATCTATTACATTTCACATCAACACGATCCAAATTTTAAATTTCGAACGAATAAAGATCACAAAAAATCCGTTCATTCACTACAAAACAACCTCATTATACGTTAACAAAAACAATTCTATATGAAACAATTTTGATAGAACTTGTATTACAATTTATATAAAGCTTGAGTCCGTAATGTAGTGTACGGAGGTCGCACGAACTCAACGTAAGAAGCGAAAAGGGGGCGTCGATCGATACGCGGCTCCACACTTTAAGGTTCCTTGCTTGACCATCCATGTAAAAGATTAATATGCAGATAGGACACTTTGTTATAATAAAATCGCTCATTAGTTTTTTAATTTATTAGATCCAAAGAGTTTAAAGATTATATTGAGCGGACATTGGGAAGATAGTCATACAAAAAATTTGCGTTTACGTGATGGTTTTCAATCTACCGTGAAATAGCAAAACATCAATGTAAAATACTTTATATTTTCTCTATATCACGATTTGCACGTTTTTAATGCAAATCGAATGCAAAACGAATATTTTCTGTAAATATATTATTTTGTTTTAATATCTAAGAACTCTGTAACATCTTGTACGGACATTTCAAGTAAGACGGCGACTTATTACCATTTGGAAATAACTTTTGGAGCAAAAACTTGGACTTGATATCCGGTCTATAACTAACTATATAGTATAATGTCCGATTAGATCAGAATTTACTCGATGTGGAAGTATTTTCTAAAATAATAGCCGCAATGTGCGCTATTCGGAATAGAAAAGTTATCTATCTGAAGATCTATAACTTGGTGTGTATGTATATCTAATTTCATCCAAATCTATTCAGTGGCGTCTGCGTTTACTTCTTACGAACACTACAGCATTTTTAACTTTAACTTGCTAAGATAGAAGGGTGACCATTGCTTTGATATAAAATAGAATAATATAATATTATAGTTATATTCCGATTAAAAATATCATGACTCAGTTCAGTCTTTCAAACAAAGATTACTTTGAAAATAATAATAATTATTTTTCCGTTATTACTGATGCGGCTATTTGTACAATTCTCTAAATGTGTAGTCCTATACATTTTAACCAAAATCCATAACTATCTTTATAGGTACATATTTATTCAGCAAAAGGAAACTTTGAACTTAAGGCCTCTCATTATAAAGTAGTTTTATGCGTGACTGCTTGCGTATTTATGTTTGGTTTTGGCCATTGGTTAGTTTAATCGTAAAATACTATATCCATCTAAACAATCAGTAAATTTTCATCCTTCGTTAACAAAGGTCGATGTCACCAAAGTCACTTCAATCGATAACATAAATTTAGTATTTTTTCAAATACCCTTTACATTAATCCAAAAGTATAAGTATTCGGGAATATCTAGAATGGTCAAGCATGTATTGATTTTCATACAATATTTAGGAGTTAAAAGCGGTTCACAGACTTCTAATCACTTCTGATTTTCCAAAAATAAGGAATAAAAGAGACTCAATTTGTTCCTAAAACTGAAATCGTTAAAATAATCAACAATTAAATGTTTTGATATTATTAATTTTAAACAACAGAATAAATTCATTTTTCATAACAAAGCATCAAAAACTCAATATCTCTTTGTATATTTAATCTATGTACCGTTTTGTGCTGCGGTTCCTTCTTATGCTCCTTAGGTAGCCAACCCCAACGCCCCGCCCGCGTCCGACCAACCAACCAAGACACCCAAAACTTCATTGCCTAACGCTCTTCATCCCGAGCCAAGCACAAGTTAAGGAGAACGCGGGGATCATTTTATACCGGTCATGTTTATATCTTCTTGCTTTAGACAGGGTGTGGGGGTGGTGTTTCGGTACATCGGTGTGTGTTCACAACTTTAAGACTGTTAACGGGTCCGCAATCAGAAACCGGGCGCTTTTCATTAGCAATGGTTATCCTGTATGTCTTGTTTGGTATGTCTGTTTGTTTAGTCCACCGTGGTTGTGTAAATTCGTGACGTCATTAAACAAACCGAGTCAAAGCTACATAAACAAAATTATTACGCGAACAATTTTCACATTTCGAATAGAGCGAAAAATAATTTTGTTTTCATTATTAGTGACGGCATCGCTAATGACATGCTATGTTGATTTTAGCTCAGTAATGAGTAAAATGTTTTGTATAGTTTGTTAATTTATTTTGGGGCTTTCGATAATGCATGTGGGGGATATTGGGAGTGCTGGCAAAAATATTGGAAACTATTTCATTACCGTATATAATTTGTATTATATACAAATTTACATTTCACAAATTTCAACTTTGAAATTAAGTATATTAATAAACTGATTGACTTTAATCTTAACCATAGTGTTGTCCAAATTCTAAAGCATTGAATAAAATATATAATAGTAATAAATATAATCTAACTAATAAAATTTACTGAAATTTAATTCGTACAACTTATGTAAAAACAATAGCAGTAGTATGATCTTAATTGAAATATAAAGTCAAATCAATTATTATTTTAAAATACGAACGCGCCGCCATTTTGAATCATTCAAAATCAATCAACGCAATATTTAAAAATAGTATTACACCAACCATTTTCCACGGTATAAACCTCACGAAATTGATCTCTTAAATAAAAAAATTACTGTCATCCCTTCTAATTCAATTTATAATTCGTCCTATATTTTGTATTCAAACATAAGATAAAGAAAATTACACAAAACTACAAAAAACGATACATTCATTCATAAAATTTTAAAACAAATAAACATCTCTGACATTGGCGTTTAATATCAATAATTCACAATATTAACATTGAATTAATAAAATTCAAAAAGGTCGGTCATTAAGAGCCTGGCACATTAGCATGCTGCCCTCGCCCGCATTTCTTTAATTCAAACGTATAAACGAGAAATAACGGAACGTGATCGGTAAATATTAATTTTTATTATGTCTGCCTCATTAATAAGTCGCACTATGATGATATTGAGTTTGGGTCTTTATTTCTAAAGCATTATATAAACTTTTATAAATTATATGAGAATGATGTTTGTACATATATTGGTCATTAATTACTTGTAATTTTTTATTATATACGTTTACAAAGGAAGGAACGAATTTAAATTGGTTGTTTTTTTCATTTGATTTACGAATTCAGTATTTAATGTAAAATTAAAGAAACTTCTTTATTTGTACAGTTATTTAAAACTTAAGAACCATTTAAGAATGGGTTAGGTACCCTAAACACATAAATTAATTTGAGAGTATAAGTACATACATATAACTTTAATATAGCTCTGTAGAATCCAAGACGTGAATAAGAAAAAAATATGCAAATTATTTTGTGAGTGAAAATGTAGTCTTATGAAGTCGTAACTTGAAAGCGCTGGCACCGCCTGTGCGGCACAGAAAAATAATTTCAACACATTCCTCCATCCCTAGGGCTGCCATTTTGGATAAACTTTGACTCATGTAACACACAATTAACAAATTATAGAAATCTGTCATTAATATAGGTTTTACGCATTTGTTTAATGCCAATTTAAAAGATAGTACATATTATATATAAAGAATTTCTAAACATACCGATTTACCGTGTTCGTTTTTCAAAACTAGTATGATCCTTTAATAAGTATTTACAAAAAATAATCTCGTTAAGCGGCCAGTACCAAATGCCCACATTTTTTTTTATTAACAAATTCTACTGGGTATAATAACAAACAGCCAAGTTTCCTAATGATGTATTGCAATGCAATCCAACAGTTTATAACCTAAAAACGTGTTACAAAACTGGCAACCCGTGCATCGAGTTTGTTCCTCGAATGCTAAAGTAGCGGAAAAAGATTTGCATAAAATTGTCTTCTTATAAGGTCCACATCCGACGCTAATGCTTTTCTGGATATTTTTTATCATTCCACTTATTTCCCAGTCTGCGTATCTTGCATTAAATTTTTAATTTTTTATTTCCTTCACGGGTTTAAAGTAACATGCAGAATCATTATTTTTATTTAAAAACCTAACGTATGCCGTGTTGCGAAAATCTATTTTCACTTTTCTATACATTAGAAATGTAAATTTATCAAGAGGAAATTGAAAAGTAACTTTTAGTGCATTGGGCTATTTTTATTCTCACAAGTTAACGTTAGTGCAGCAACTGTATTAAATAGATTTTTGCGTTTATAATGTATTTCGAATTCACCCTTTCTTTTACTATTGGCAAAATATCGAAACATTCTTCTCATGCTATGATATCCAAGTATGATAGCCAAAAATATATAAACGAAACTTCTTGCTGATTTCTACAAACAGTAATTATAAAAACCTAAAACATATTTTCCTTACATAACGTACTGAACATATAAGCATATCGAACAAACACGCGCCAAATAATTGACCCGTGGCAGAGTCGTTCGACAAAGCCAACCGACCGAATCTAATAAAGAAATTCCAATTCGCACAGTGTGACGCAACGCAAAGCAATAGAAATCTCCAAGAGTCCCGCGCGAAATCGTAAACGGACAAGCGGGTTGAATACAAAATAGGGCCGAGTCCACCCCGTCGGGTGGGGCCGACCCCCCGCCCCCGTCTTCATGCCCTTCTTCCTTAATGTGTAACAAAGACACCCCTCTTACGCTTCAATGTATTTGTGTAGTTTTATTTGTATGTGTACGTTAGTTTCACCGGTTTGTATGTGTGCGTCTCAGTTCGTAGTTTCAAATATTTCATATTAAATTTCAGGCCTCTATCAATATAACGTGTTTGTGTTATCTTTTGTTAAAATTTAGTAACGGTTATAATGTAGGGCTCGGTTTCGGGCGCCTGTTAGTTGAAGGGTTTTGCTTTGTCTTAGTTCGGAGCTCGATTTATAGTGTTATGTACTTTGGGAATATCAATCTATAACCATTTCTAGATAATGACTAAATACTATATAAGTTTACAGCGGTTACCAAAAAAAATTTGAAAGATAAAAGTAAATATACATTGAATTGGAATAATAAACTACAGAAACTTCTAAAACTAATTATAAAATACCAAACGAATAGCCACTTAATTCTTAACCTTATTTAAATACATTTAAAGTCTCAACAAACACTTAACCGACCGCTTAATTACACCTCGAAGAAAGCTTAAAATACAAAACATTAGCACAAAAAGTTTCATTAGCTAAAACAGTTTCAATAAAAAAAGCTTTCACGCAAATTGGCCACCGTTAGTCACTTAACGTTGGTAAGAAAAGTCCGCCGCACACTTAACGGGAAATGTGGAAAAAAGGAAAACAGAGCCGATACCTCACAAACCGATTTAAATTGAACCCTCCATTATTATTATATTAGGATTTAGTATTGTTTCGCGGCCAATTAACGCGAACAGTTTTCAATTGAAATATCTTTATAATGTAGACTATATTTTTGCTTTGAATTATTTATGAACTTAACTGTCTGAGCTTGCTTTGGTTATTCAATTATCTTCGGCCTGTCTGGGTAGAAAATTGTCTTTTTTAATCGCAAAAAATTGTCTGGAGTTATATCAAAGTGCTAATTTTCATTGGAACTAGCGGTAATAAAAAAAAACATTTACTGGACTGCAGATAGCACTACTGTCGCAGACTTCTCTTTATGCCATGAATAAGTAATTTTTATTAATTCTTATACAAGTTACATTATACTTCTATATACTGTTATAATTTAAACAAATTTGAACCTTATCCACGCCTCAAATAGTAACAGAAAACGTTAAATTATAAAAACATATTAAGTCACGTCATCTAACTCAACCTCACTGAATTATCGCATCACGGGCATGCTGAGTTCCATATATAAGGTATCAAACTTGACACTGAGTTCTACACGAGTCATTTTGACAATGCATTAATAAATGAAACCAAATACTCATTTACCTCTGCTAACATTGTGCCAAAAATTTCATAAAATTCTGGTTTTACTTTTCTGATTTTTATATGAATTTAGTGTAAGCGTGAGTGTATTTCTGACTGAAAGTGTGATGTCGCTGCGACGAATTCTCTTAGAGTATTAGTCGAGGCATTGGGACGTGTAAAATTAAAAATTCTTTTTATTGATATTTTACACCAACAATTTTAGTAACTTGTTGTAAATATTTTTTGTAAGGAACATAAGTATGTGGTTTCATTTAGTAACGCAATGTCAAAGTGTCCTGTATACAGGTTGTTCGAAACGATTCGTGCGGGGACAGAGGTCTTCGCTGATTTATGTTCTCCTCTTCCGACGTCCGGCGTCATTATGCTAATGACACACCCTGTATATGAGGGCGTTAAATTTTCATTCATAAATGTAAGTGCTCATACGATTGCGACATCCCCACGAATATATCAACTTATACTAAGTGCTTATGTCTTGAAAATAATAGAATTAATGGATATTTTCATTAGTTCTTTGTCTTATTTTTCGCAATTAGAAAATAATGTTTGAATTATTTATACGATTAATTTGATAATTGATTACAGTAAATTTTAACTACCTCATCTGAATTTGGTCAGACTCTAAAAGTAGCCGAACCAAAGTTATAATGACGTAAGTCTGATTCTGGTCACAATCAAAAAGAAAACTAAAATCTGAATTCGAAAATAATAATATTGAACGGAATCCAAATAAGAAATATCATAATTAATAATTAAAAAGTTAATAGGAAAAGAATCTTTAAAAAATATTTTACTAGTCATCCATTAAAACATTCTAAATTCAAATATTCAAAATTCACATTCCTTATTTGAAATTGTAGAATTGCGTTTTTCAAATATCAATATCACCCTTCATCAGGATTATATAATCATTTTACACATTGTATTTCCATTCCACGTAAAACTTATTTATTCAAAATCTTATAAAGTATTTTCAATGGTTTTGAATTCTTTTAACCGTGAATTAAAATACAAATTAGTTAGTTACCTTTATAGGACGAAATACGTGCACTTTTTCACTTCAAATATTCTTCCATTATAGTATATACCAGGATTTATCACAATTCAATTTAAAAAACCTATTAAAAACATTGAATTTAAAAATGGGTATATTTCTAACAAGGTCACGATATTTGAGTACCAAAAGTAATTCAAATCTAATCAGCGATGTATGAGTTATAAAAGTATTTACCATATTTAAACATGTTACCGATTTTTTACTTTTTCAATATAAGAGGAATTGAATGTTTAGACATACTGTTACATTGAAAAATATTATAAGAAGTTCAATATTTTTTGCTTAAATAAGAAAACAAAAATATGATAAAAATTGTTCATTTACTCTAAAAGTTCAAAACTCTTTGTTTAAAAAAAAAACAATACAATAACAAAAATAAAGCATTGATTATGAAGTTATCTAAAAATATGGATGTTAGCAAATAGTAACATTAGCGGGTTGGATAATATTACTACTCGTATTATTCTAAACCAAAAGTCGTATTTACTTAATACCATCGAGACTATAATCATTAACAAAACGAATACAAAAAAAAACTCCAACTTACCTAAACAATATTCAATTACTATTCATTATTAACAAAGCTTTTTCTTATTTATTGC
Source organism: Manduca sexta (assembly GCF_014839805.1). Classification (NCBI taxonomy): domain Eukaryota; kingdom Metazoa; phylum Arthropoda; class Insecta; order Lepidoptera; family Sphingidae; genus Manduca; species Manduca sexta. The sequence goes on along the minus strand of NC_051127.1, from coordinate 1,694,808 downwards.
TCAACATAACATTACAGTCGCAATAATACTTTTTCAGATTTAGGCGTTTTTTTTTATAATTTTCTAAAATATTTTGTAACCTTCATGGTCACGGGGAAGACATTTCAATATCTGAAATTCGCGTTACATAAAAAATCATTATTACATTCACAAGATCACAAAAGTTGCCTACACACAAAATGATATCGTATTTCTAAAAACAAAAGGCTTTTTTTATATATCTAATAACCACCTTAATGAACCCCAACTATCGACATAACATTTTATCAGCTGTAAACCACTAAAGGCTAACTAACTGAAAATTATCTTTAATAAGGGACCTGTAACCGCATTAGTGTTTAGCAGGTCATGGCTGCCAGATAAAGCCTAGAACGGTACCAAATTTAAATCCCACTACATAAATAATTATTTGCGCGAAAAACAACCTACGTACGTAAATAGAATGTTTTTGGTTGTTAGACGGCTGGTAAATGCGTGTTTGTGAGGGTATTTTCGACAGAGCCGATCGGTAATTTTCTTCACAACGCTCCGATGACGCGATAAATTGTGTTTTTACAAAGACCGTTGCTAACATTGTGGAAGATTAGGTGCTTGCAAAACACGCACCAAGTCGTTTAGAGACACTTTAGAAGATTAGTAGATTCTAACACTTAAAATTTTGAATCAAACCTTGCCCTTCCTAGTATTAAAGACAGCCTTAACGCCCTGATTGGATGATTTAGTTATATTTGACAAATATTTTAAGCTTTCAATGATTTTATGTTAATTTTTCGTAAAAATATTTTTCTCAGATTCAAATTAAATGGATTTCAAAACTAGAATAAAAAGTAGACGTGGTCGTCCAAAAAACTAATAATTACATCTAAAAACTAATATACATGCTGCCACCCAACTTGAGATTATGCCATCTGCCTGATTTTATCAAATATGATAAAAATGAACAATCAAATTCATAACCACGAAATTATTATAATTTTAAAATTTTTAAACCGAAATTCATAATTTATAGAAAATACACACCTAAGTTTGAAGGAAAACAAATAGTTATTATTAAACAAAACAACTAACATAAAAAAAAAATTATATTATCAAAAACACCTGTGAATAAAATATAGCTAAATTTAATTATTTACATTATACAAAATCAATGTTTTTATTATAAACCATTTGATAAACGACGAATTGAACTTTGAACTACGTTTTAGCTTGTGAGACTACTACAGCCCTCTATCGCCTAATAGCAATGATCTCTTAGTAAATCTATTCAAAGATAGATGTCTCTTAACATTTAAGTTAGTACCAAAATTATCCACGTGCGGCGCTGTAAAAATAGCAATGTATACTCATACGACATCTAGTATGGAAAAGAAAAAATAAAACATTTTATGGAACAAATAATTAAGATAATTATTTTATTTTCTCTTCTGAAGAATTATCTCGTTTAGCTTTATTTGAATTAAGAAGTAACAAATTTTATCCCCATATGATTAGTATGTCCAGAGGCTATTACAAATCTTTGATTAACGAAGGTATAAAGTAAATATCGATTCCTTTGCCTCTTACAACATCAAATCATTGCCCAAATTTCTGATTTTTATTTATAATAAAATAAGTCATTACGTACTAGAGGCGAATGATGAAATTTTCCGAAAGAGAAGCCGACACAACTTATAGGTTCTAATAATAAGCACAAAAGAGGTCTGGAAATCGTTTTAATGATAATTAGATTTAACATAAATTACGAAAGTGAAGCCGTTAGGAATCGGGCTATATGGACCCTTCGCCTCTGTTACGTACCTTTAGTACAATATGTTTTATACACTAGGACAATATTTCTTACCAATACCGCTATCCTTATGAATTCAACCGCAAGAAACAAAAATCGCGGACATACAAACATACACACATGCGGATCAAACACACTTTTATTGAAATCAGTTCAAAATAAAATGAATAACATCGGTCATTATTTTCTGCAATACTTTTAATTCTTAAAATCTCTTCATATGAGCAAGAAACAAAATTTCACCACGTACTAAAAACTAAATTAACATTAAAACCAAACTTAAATTAACATTAAACCAATACAAAATTAGTTCAATCTGCTCAAATTTTGAATAATATTCCTAATTTTAGAGGGTCAGTAGTTGTCGATCAGGTATATCACAAAGGCACATTATAATGGTAAACAGATGGACGCAGCTGCTGGACCGGTCCTCTGGACATGGGGTATCAGTTATACATTTCAATTTAACATGCTAATATAAATTTATTTTCTTCGTTATCAATCTTCATATAAACTAAAGAGTTCCTCATTGATTCGCTAAGTTGCAGTGATTGCGATTTGGATACGCAATTTATTAATATTGGTAGCAGTTTACGGCTTTGTGCTCAATTCTTAGAATGCGTAGATGACTTTATTTTTAACGAATTACAATATAAGTTATATTACTTGACGACAAAATTCTAATATTATATAAACCGGACATGGGGAAGATTTTCATACAAAAAAAATTGCGCTTATATGATGGTTACTCAATCTACCGTAAAATAGCAAAACATCAATGTAAAATACTGCATATTTTCTTCATGTCATTATTTGCACGTGTTTAATCTGAATATTAGCATATTTTCTGTAATTATTTTATTTTTGTATTAATATCTAAGGACGCTGTGACATCTTGTCATACGGACATTTCAAAAAGATAGTGACTTTGTTATTGGTAATAACTTTTGGAGCAAACATTTGGCTCTGATGTTCGGTCTATAACTAACTATATAGTTTAATGTCTTTGATATAAACATTGGCATCAATATTACTAAAAAGGTTTGTTTCACGAACATTCCAAATAACAATACATGGGGTTGATTTCTTACTCATCAGAAAATCATTCGTAGGGAAACAAAATGAACGTACTAAAATATTTTTTCTATGAATTTGTTCAAATATCTCAATTTTATATTCAGTAAGTTGGACTTTTATGGATATATTAAATCTAACGGTTAAAAGATGGGACCTACTATAAATTTATCTTCTTTCATCATACGGAATAAAGATACATTGGCTATAATAATTATAAACATTTCTTTATATTATCAACTTACATTAAATTAGTATGCGAACGACATTTTTTGGATGTCTCTGAAATCTGGCATAATATAAATCATATTTTTAAACACTAATTAAGGTAGTCTTTTCTACATAGTTACCGTTATACAGGGTTATATTGAGATCGCGTTAATAAATGAAACCGCCTACCATACTCGACTTTACCTGTGTTAAAATTATGCCAAAAATCATCTACAAACGAATATCTTCATCGAAAATCCCGATTTTGCTTTACTGATTTTTTTAAACATGTTTTAGTTTAGTGCGATTATGTTGTATCTATATTTCTCACTAAAAATGATGTTATCTCTTCGGAAAATTCTCTTAAAGTAACAGTAGTAGCATTAGGTCGTGTAAAATTTAAGTCACTTTTTATTGATATTTATTTGGTTCGAAAGTTGCCATTTTATTTCAATTATAAATCGGGTAACTTGTTGCAATGTTATTTTCAAAATTAAATGTGTTTTCATTTAAAAACCCAATATCAAAATGAATGTATACAGTTATCATACCATTTATTTCAATATTTTATTTATTTATTTATTAGACGGAATTATAACATCAATTACAGTTAACACATTACGTTTATATCTAATTTTAAAACACTTACACAATCTAAATGAGATTAAAACTAACGTATTGTCACCAACATAATACTAACTTTATATTTTCATGATATGACATATCGTGGGCGATTCTAGTGTGTGCGAATGGATATAACTTGTACCAGTACATTATAATTATTTATTTCTCATTGAGTATTATTGCTATTCTTGCATATTTACTTGGGGCATGCGCATAAAATGTAAATAAAACAAGCTATCAAAAATTACTTATCCATTTTATTGACTGTGTAATAAATAATTAAATATTAAAAATAATATACCACCATCGGCAAATTTAAAATAAATAGTTACCTTTTTATCATACTCAAAACTTTTATAAAGTGTAAAAAAAACATAAGACATACTCGAATATTCATTAAACAACCAGTGTCTTATAAAATCTATTCCATAAATAGCAGTTTTATATTTCTCGAAATATAAATCAATCCAGAGCTCTGCCATAGCTGTGATATTTCATGAAAAAATATAGTAGCTACGATACTCTATTATTTTGCTATGTCCAAGCGTTAAATTAGTACAATACCTTAAATTTTACTGCCTGCGTCTTAACTACATATATTCTGTACTATATTTCGTTAACATGTTAGTACATTAATATAGTTTTGTAAACTTTGTATTTATTTTTAATTAATTAAAAATCGTGCCTACGAAACCATCTGTCAATTCACAACCAAAATTGATAAAAAAAATATTTCTTTCTGTTGTAACTAAATCCGAAAGTAGATTTAAATATTGTGACAAAAAATAATATTCAAAGACCATATTTCGATTGGTATTCATTTTCATTATTTCATAAGATTACTTTGATTATATTTCAATTTTCAATACTTCCATAGCAGTGGCGAAGGTTGAAATTCTCCGAAAGGGACCCCAAAACATAAAGGTACTACAAATATGCATAAATGGATGCAAATCGTTCTGATCAATAGATTTTATATAAATTTCGAAAGAAAAGCCGACAGGAGTCGGATTATATGGACCTCCGCCACTGTTCCATATTATAGAACATTACTATCTCTGCATATAATTCAATTACTGTTAATATACACACGATAATTTCTATCTGATAACTGAAGTTAACTTGGAACATCATTGAACCACAAGAAACATTTCAAAACTAAAAATAGTATTTTTTTTTTCATTCAAGTTTATTTTAATATTATTACCATAACGTTAATTTTATCAAGTCAAAATGCAATTTGTCTGTGTTCCTCTTTTCTAACAACATCCATTACTAACCAATCAACTGTACCTACCTCTTACATCACTATAGTCATTTAATATTACTTTTATATCATACTAAATGTAACAAAAACCTTCTTGTTCATTCATAAAACGTAAACGCATGTTAACATCCGTTTTTGTAGAGATATTCACACTTAATTCCATTAACCGCATCGTAACTGTTAAAATATTGTCAAATATTAGTCGTTTTGCAAAAGGACAAACATAGATTTTGACACTCAAGCAAGAATAAAAATCGTTTTTAGGTACCATCGCGCACGTAACTCTTACATATTCTTTATAACCATGCATCTATTCGTCAGAGATTTGTAGAAACACAATTGTTTTCCTATGACAATTATTTAAAAATAACAAATTATTTGAAAAATATATGTCTTTTTTGTAAACTTGGATTGATGATACGGCATTTCTACAAGTCACTGATGATAGTATTTAGTAATAATAAATAGCATATAAGTTAATTTAATCAATAAATTAAAATTTACGGAAACAGGGCTGTGTTAAAAAAAATGTGATTTGGAAACTTTTTATTGTATTTGATCAGTGTTTTTAACCGATTTTCATGATATTGTTTGTATTTTTTCGGACTAATAAATATGTTCACAATATTATAATATCAGTTTTATTCATTAACCTTTGTACAAAATAATTGCATTCAATCCTCAAATTTAGTTAAGGTACAAAATAGATTAAGGTACCTTTTTACACCACATCCACCGTCCATTGTATGTTATGAAAAAAAAATTACAACAATAATATAATCCCAAAAAAAAACACAAATACTTTAACAAAAAATAATAACTGGCTCAACACTTTCGCCCGCCACGGTACCTGTTGAGCGCGCTGTTTCTTTTTATTTCCCATACACCACTCTCGTACTAAAAATCGAATAAATCAAAATAACCGATCAAACGACAAAAGCTCATTCACTATTAAAAAAACCTGTTTTTTTCTATACGCGTGTAAACCGCGACGGACGCAGCATCCGCGGACATCTGAGTATTCTTTTGTTAGTTTATGAAAAGACAAAATAGATTGTTAAACCGGTTTAGTTTTTTATTTAGGTCACCAACGGCCAGTACTTTGATCAGTCTATGTTTGATTTTGACGAGGTGCGTTCGTTTAATCGTTTAGTGGCCGGGATTTAAGGTAAGTCGTTTAAATATTGAAGAAATATTTTAGAAAATAACGAATAAAATTATTAGGTATTCTTAGTGGATTTTAATAAATTGAGTTGTGAATTGATCAATCAATATGATTTTGCTTACATTAATCTATATATAAAGCTGAAGAGTTTGGACACGCTAGTCTCAAGAAATACTAAACCAATTTTGATTTTTTTTCACTAATACTACATTACTCCATATTGCTATAGGTTAAAATTTATCCCGGAAAACTTTTACACGCCAGCGGGGCCGCAATCCAAATATATTATTACCTTCACATTTCTATTTAAGCAAAAGTATTGCATGAATTAATTATAATAATATTTATCGGTTATGACTTACTGCTTGCTAACATCTGCCATAGTCTATGTTTTTTTAATCAAAATATTATTCAAACTAGCATCTTAAGGACCTGTTTCATTGTGAGTAAATGCTTCTCGTCACATGTATAACCCGGCAAAATTCAAGTCACTGTAATCTGTGCTCCCAAAGAAATGGTAATAAAATTAGCACCACCTAAATTAGCTGTTTAATACGATAACTGTCAAAATTTAGTAGAATCTGCTAAAACAAGCCCTAAAAAGTGTTGTTATCCCACATTGAGCAAGTGGTACAAGTGGGTGATGTCAATAATTTATTACCGACGAAAACGATACGAAATAAATTCTCATATAAATATAAGACAAATTAAATACTGTCAATTATTAGGTATATTTTTAAAACATGAAAAATTATAGCACCGTATGAACGTGTTTACTTTAGTAATAATTTCCTACGAATACAATCAAAGGAATTGTGTATAGATGCATTACCAAACTATAAGAAAATAAAAGGAAATTTATCCTTTATGGGTTTTTAAATCGTTCACGTTTCAAAACGTAATTCACCGCCATAGTAGCCCACGTAAGTGTATCGCGTTCCGGGACCAGCCTGTGTATATCCGGTTCCAAGAGTCCGGCATAATTGTGTCGACTGTCGAGGGATAATCATCTCTCGTCAGTTGACAGTCTATTGGATATCACTTCACTTACCATCAGGTGCAGAGAGGTCTCTGTGCCATTCCCATATATAAAATAAAAAAACGTATTGGTAAAGATGTATCTTCATGTCATTATTCAATATATCAAACAAACTGACCTATATTTAACTATATGGCCTACGTTAAAACATAAAAAGTAGAATTTTAAATAATGTGTTGCGTAAGTGGTACTAATGAGCCTAATATATTGAAATAAAACTATTTGATCAATATCTAATTGTTTATTTCACTCACTTTTTTAATGTCAGCGTATGACATTCGCGTAAACCAAGAAATCATTCTACCTAATACCATAAAATTTCTATACTTACTTTATTATATGTAACTGAAATCTGGGTTTTCATTCCAACAATCTGACATATCCCATAATTATACCAAGGTTATTCATTCCCAAAACGAGTGCGTTCATAAATATTAAATCCAACTCGTCATTCATCTTGCAAGACGTCCCCAACATCAAACATCGTAGGGTTACTTTAAACCGAGCCCTTGCGAAAAGGGAGAAAAAATTCGCCAAGCAAAGACGCAATTACTTCTATACAAACATATATTTACCGTTACAAAACGGGAAATCGCTACAAATGTGCGATTTAAGTCCATTTCGCGAACGATAAACGTAAGCGTGCAGACTGGCTTGCTAAAAGCCGCGTTCTATCAAAGAAATGCGTCTAATGAATCTATTGATAGCTCAGCTTATGTGTGTAGGTTTGAAGTATTTTTTTAAATACACAAACGGAGAGCCCTGCTGGTGTGCGTGCAAGGAGGGGAGATGGCTAAGAGATGCTTTCTTCGGCCCCCTTGTTTCTTATACGGCGATTAAACGAGTTTGGTAATTGCGTTTTGAGTGCAATATAGGGGCGGTAAAACATAGCAGAGCTATGCTGATATATTAGTCGATAGCACGAATAGGCAGGCTAAACCAAGGTTGTATCACGGTTTTAGGGTAACCAACATGAAGTTTTGTTCACAGTTATTACTAACGAATATGATATTCATAACGAATTATTAGTAAGGTTATTGGTGGCCTTGGTATAAAAATCTACTTTTATAAAACGCTCTTCCTATTATTCTTTTTAAAGCCGACAACAAATTCATGGTTCTTATAATGGAAGTGTTTTTAAACGTTTGATATCACCTAAAAGGCGACTGACTTCATTGCGCCTGATGATTCACAGGAAGGAGTCCAGATAAAATATCGAATAAATGACTATCCCTCGCCATTAAACACAGTTATGTTAGCCTGTTCGAAACTGGGTATACAGACTCATCTCGGAACATAACCACTTGCGTGGACTACTACGGTGGGTTTTTATGTAGTGTGTACGTTGGTCACTATCTTGATGGATATAAACGTCCTACCACCACCAATTATACAACTAGTATTATGGACATTAGGTTTAGTAATCAGTTTAGTTATTTCAGTCAGTAGTAACTTAGCTGTGTCTAAGATAACTTACCATCAGGCGGACCAATACTGTAGGGAATTTTCACATTTTACAATAATTCTGAATAAATACTTCTTTCTATTAGGAAAACACTGTAATTAAAAAAAACAAATAAGCAAAATTAAATAAGTAAGCTGGCAACACGATGAGACCCGATAGGGGCCAACGAACGGTCATTCATTCAAAAGCGTGGAGTCGTCACGATAAGTCGACGCAGAGATCAATGTATCTAGTTATTAAGGATTGTTTGTCACAATAAATATTTCATCAGCTCAGCTCTGTTAACAATACCTCACCTACCCACTCCATTAATAAAACCCCCTACTCGGCTCTTATTCTCGACTAAGGACGCATTTATAAACGACTGTCAAACCAACGATCAAAACGTGTCACCCGCGGTACAAATCAGTCCCCTTATTCCAGTGGAGTCGGCCGATCGTCTCAGATTGCACACAGCCGCGCGGCACTATTCGCGACCCTCACTCAGACACGTGAAGGGCGCACGGCCCTTGCGTTGCGAAACTCCTCCTTTATATTTTCTTCTTTGTTATGTAAAAAAAATAATAATAGGAGAAAGGGGATCTCAAAATCGATACCCGAATGGTATGTACTCGCGATTGGGCGGATTTTTTCGGGTGTTTTGTATCGGATTGTTAGTTTGATTGTTTTTGGATGCGTTCATTTGTAACTTTGCGTATGAGTGGGATTTTCATTTATTCTTTTTGGTTTTGTTTCATTTTGATGCATTTTAAAGAAGGCGATTTACTGGATAATTGCTGTTCTTGGGTACAATGCTGGTATATTCTTATTACCTTCCCAATGTAGAGTCGATATCACCTTGTATGATATATTAATGACTCTTGATCGATTGACGATGACTTGACTCTAACCCAAAGGGGTTAGAGTCAAGTGTCGTATAAACGTTTTTTATCTAAGGACGGAGTAAAGCTGTGATAACAAGCCTGTTTCTCAGTGCCCAACGGCACTGAGAAATAGATATAGCCGTTGTGATTGGATATAATTGTTGTATTTCAATATTATCCAATCACAACGGCTAAGACATGCCGTCAGAACTGAGAAACAGACTTGTTATCACAGCCTTACTCGGTCGTTAGATAAAAAACGTTTATGAATAAGGGGGTAAGAATTTAACCGTTCGCGTACTTTATGAATGTTTCATAAATACTATACAAAACATATTTTTCCTTGTACATCTCACGTACATTTTGTCAACTACATTCGCCAGGTAGTTAGGGTAGCCTTTTGCCTTTTACGACGCATAATTCCATACTCCAGACGAATATTGGATTTTTCTAGTTCCTAAGAAAAAAATATAATAATAATGATATCAGCCTTGTATACTGCCCCACTGCTGGGCACGGGCGTCCTCTACTATTAAGAAGGTTTAGGCCTTAGTCCACCACAAAGGCCTAGTGCGGATTTTTAAATTCGCATACACTCAACATTCTAATAGAAAACTTCTCAGGTATTAAGGTTTCCTCACGACGTTTTTCTTCACCGTCAAAGCTAACGATAATTCACAAAGGATATACATAACTTTAGACAGGTCAGAAGTGTGTGCCCTTACGTCTATACGTCTCGGCAGTCCGTTCAACTCCCAAATAGGCTATCAGCGCTTGGCCTTACACTGTATACAGTTTCTTTAGAAACAGGAATCCTGCTGAGGTATTAAAAGCAAAAACATTTTCTCTAAATATTATACATAATTATACATCTTATACATATCTTAGTCAATGACATTGAGATGATTTTTTGCGCTCACGATATTTATGTCAATACACTCTCTTAGATTCAACTCTTTTAGATATTTCCTCACCTTTTTAACACTATAATATAAAATATTATACATAGCCATAATATATATATGCTAATGACCTATATCAAAACCGATTCGTAAATGATCATTTTAATTCGTAGACACGAAGATAATTTGTATATTATAATGCAATTAATATACGCGAGTGCTATCTTTTACTTTAGACGAAAAGAAGTGACGATTGTATATATTCTTTTCTGTCATTGAAATAAAATAAATTGATGACTGCGTCGGTGGCGTAGTTGTACGGTACGACTGCAGTGCCGAGGTCTCGGGTTCGATCTCCCCGGTCGCGCAAAGTGATATTGAGTATTTCTACTCAGTATCAACCCTCAGTATGGAATTTCTGTCCGATATAGCAATCACATCACGGGACGTAATACACACGGAAGACAGTCGATGCACTAGTTGCGTCTCTGCTTACCCCTTCGCGAATAAAAGGCGTGAGTGTGTTCGAATATCAGATTAATTGCAGTTGTCCAACTATCTTTGACAATCGCATCTAATAACCCATTACCCGACCCGGACATCGCACCCGTGACCTCGGAACGATAGCTCGTACGCAATAACTACACCAAGACACAACTACAAAACTATGAAATCACGCTGAAGTAATAACGTTGGCCAGACATTCTTAACAAAGGAAGGGTGTGCCCATAACTGATCAATTTCAACATTTGAATTTGTTGGAAGACCGCAACCACGATATTGGGGGAGAATACGCAATAATAATACATAAATCAAAACACAGACCGACAAGAAATTCATTCGAAAACCTAATGTATAATTTATAAATAAATATTTTATGTAGGGAATGCCGATAGTATATTTTTCTTTATTGGTTATAAAATTTTGGTTACCAAGGGTTTTTTGCACGGGCAAAGTGAGCTCACTTTAACGGTAGACTACTGCCTTCGTAAGCTGACATAAGTTTTGGTCGCCCGAAAAGTCAATTACAAAATCTACCTACATTTTTTTTTATTTTATCTTTTGACGGCCATATCTAGCGGAATCTCCGAAACGTAAGGAGAAAATTAAAATATAAAATCCCACGATATCCGAAAACTAGTTTTATTTCAACAACCAACACATGACAAAAAGTGGATATCCCGGTTGCATTTCTGCCTACACCATCTGGAATAAAGGCATGCTTGTCTTTGTCAAAAAAGACTATCTTTAACTAAAACTAGACATCAGTCATGATCAATATATAATTATTGTAGAATTAATCATGTATAATTTCCTGTTTAATAATAAATAGAGCGGACATGCATATATAAACGTCGTGTCGGTGTTTACATCACGTTTCCTCTGCCCACGCGGGCTGTCGTCCACTTATCAGTCGCCAAGTAGGTGGGCTAGCTATGTTTAACGCCACGGTATAGTTTACAAGCGATTATCGATTCTAGTTCATTAACTATTTAAAAACTAAAATTCCGTGGCATTAAATCTTATTTCGGATAAAAAAGGTATTCAATAAAAATTTAATTCTAAGATTATTAATAAAATAAATCAAATGGTCTTTATGTATTATTATTGACGCACTTTCGTATTTATTGCTATTGAATTATTGCAATAATACCAAATCTATAAATTGCTAGACCGAATGCTGGTATCGTAATAAAGCGAATAATGTAAATCCGCTTTAGATATTAGCCACTTGCAAAATATGATTTGTTGACATTTTTACAATATTTATACTTAATTGAAGTTTATGTATTTTATTTGATACTGTCTACGCTGTCGTGCTAAGCGCAAAAGAGGTAGTCAGTGAAACATTATTTCGAGATAATCGAAGTTTTGTAAATACAGTTTTATAATTTTGTATGTAAAACTTAGATAGAGAAACTCTTTTAAGGTTTTTTAAACAAGTTCTAAACAAGATAGCGTTACTTAGGTAAGTTCATTGGATGGGCATTTCTTTAAGCTATCTGACGACATCAAAATCAAGATTTTGATTTTTTTTTTGACGTACCTCTTCTGAGTTTGCACCATCAGCCTCCGTCCGGCGCCCAAGTAACACGTCTCAGCAGGTCGCAGCCTTGTATCTGCGCTAGATAGGTTCATCACACGCATCGCTGCAAACCTATACGAGGGGAAGATTAATCAATACATTTTATTTAATAACTATGCAGTAGTGTCTCTGAGTAGGTTTTACTCATGACTTCACTGGAAACGTTTTGCGGAATGATGTTAAGTGTGCTGTTTTCTGGTACAGGGTCGTATATAAGCTAAAGCATGGACATCGCGGTTAAAACGGGATGAAATGAAATCCACGGGAAAGGATTTAACCCCGGTCAGGCATAAAATAAAATTCAAGATGGAATAAAATCATAAATAAATAAAAGAGGACAATTGTAAAATTATGTCAAATAATTATAAATCCGGTTCATTCTAACTTTGTGTCAAAGACTTAGATCCTTTCCTGGTGTCTTTATTTACCTATAAAAACATCTTGTATAGTTTGGATTTATAATATTAGTAAATAAGAAAGAAGAGAACATACATTATTAATCTCTTGTGTGAGAGTTCGGTGGGTAGACATGATCTATTTTGGCCACTAAGCTTCATTATACAAATAATTAAGGCCCTTCTCTTTAATGTATTCATCAGTCCCTGTGTATCGTATCAAAGGATATCCACATTTACTTACCTTTCTAAGCTACAAGCGTGATCTTATGTTAAATATATCTACCAGGAAAACATAAACTTCCTATGTTCAAATGACATTAAGGTGAGTTAATTCGCAATCACCTGGTCGCAGGCGCGTTTCCTGGGCCGGCGCCCTCCGGACGCGGGCCGGCCCTCCCGTCCGCCAAGACGCCCTCTCCACCGCATCCAACACGTGATTCTTTTTATGACTTTTATAGTTTGCTGTGGCGAAAGGTGAAATTTTCCAAAACGGAATCCGATATAAGAATAAGTACTCAAGTATGCATGAGTTCTACAAATCTTTCTAATGATAATTGGATTCGACATAGAAGGAAAGCCGACTAAAATCAGGTTATATGGTCCCATAGTCTCTGATAGTTTGAATGTATTAAGTAGTAAAGTTCTTTGTTGATACTTCATTTCGTACATCTGCAAAAAGATTCGTAACAAATACAAAATCGGATTATTATAACATAGACACAAATTCAAATTCAAATTCAAATTTTTATTCATGATATCGGGTAAATAGGTACATTGGTCTTAAGTAATTACGATAGAGTTCGCCGACATCTGCTTTCATAGCATATAAATGTTTGGAAAATAGATGCTTAGATCTAGATTAGAATTTAAGTAATAAGTTTAAAGCAAATACGTAGTAACCTTTGGCAGAAGAAATAAAATATATATGAATTGGTACACAGCATTATAAACTTAGTATATTTATAGCTTAAACAAAACAATAAACCTTCTTAATTTTAAGTATTAACAGGTCAATAAATACTAAGTTGTTAAGTAGGATAACTGTATCTTCAATAATATTCTTCTAGTAGTAACACATTATGTAGTAATAACAATGAGTGAATCTTGTAAATAATCTTGTATAGTGTAGTAACACTTTTCTATAAGTAATGTATGTAGTCTTGTTTTAAATGTTTGCATGTTTAGATTTTTTATGTTTTGCCGTTCACAGTGTAGATAATATGGCTTGTGATTCGTGATACATAATTTTGTATAGCAGCAAAAAGAGTCGTAACTCATAAACCAATCGGGCTTTACATATACAAATTTTGTTTACAGTTTACAATTATGTCTGTGTGATTATATGAAAATTCGTTTTTTGTGTTATCATTCTTGCAGATGTTTATTCCTAAACAATTTGATTTGTACCAAATATTACTAGAAAGATATAATTCTGCCATGGAACGGAATACACATGACGAAGAGTGGGTGCAGTAGTTGCGTCTCTGCCTATCCCTTTGGCATAAAAGGCGCCAGTGTGTGTGTAGCAAAGAATAATCATCTTCCATGAATCAATATTCTATCTCACTTATTATGAACACTAGTATAAAAAAAAGTATTACCTATGTGTTTTCTTAAAGCCCACGCTTGCTACTTATTTTGTTAGTATGGATTTCAAAGGTTCAATTAAATCAAAGCTGTCCTCTGTGTAATGAATTCGAGCCACAGCGTGTAAGACAAATTAGATGTTGTCCACCAACTAAACTGCTCAACTGGGCCTTGTTCTCAACCTTCTAGAATAAGGAATGGATTGGAGTCCATTGTAATTATTTTAGTTAGAAGTTAACATGGATCCTGAAGAGAAAACACTAAATATTGAAGATAGAAAAATTATGGTAAAGAATATCATTGATTTTTATAAACAAGAATAAAGTGCATGTGATTTTTCAACATCTTAGCTTTAATATTTATGTGTCTACGTTAGTTTTTTTAAGAAAACATACAGTGTTTTATAGAAAGAGAAATAGTTAAGAAAACAACTACACATTCATTGCTGTTGTACGGATAGATCCTAATTCTTTAACTAAAATAAAATAAACACGTTTCAATGACCTCAAATACAATATATAAACCTATTCAATTAGTCGTGGTTATATATTTATATTTATATTATCTATGCCTTTCTTAACTGAACTTTAAACAATCAATAAAACCATTTATTCTAACCAAATAAATAAAAACTTAGAATAATTATAAATCAGTTACAATCCTTTAACAAACACACGGCATTGCTAATGGTATCAGATAACAAAGCATTATGGAAATGTATACCACTAGTATATGTACCAATAACATTTGTCTACGGCTCCGGCCGAGTAAAAAGTATTTGCGATATATTCCCGGTATAAAAGTAGCCTATAGCACGCAGAAGTAATGTAGCTTACTATTAGTGAAATAAATTAAAATCAGTTCAGTAGTTCTTGAGATTAACGCGTTCAAACAAACAAACAAAATCTTTTTAGATTATTCTATGAAGTTCTGATCTATTCTTGTTTATTCATTTGTAAATTATTAAATCAAGACACCATTTCAGACTCCGTTACATTCTGTGTTCAAATTCACGCTAATTATCATCAGAGGATCGTTGTAGGGTAAAATGGCGGACACACCACGTGACCAGACCTTTTATTAATCCATAAATTATTTATAGACTCAATTGTCACCCGCCAACTACACGCCTTACAAACCTTGAGCCGTACCATTGCATCTTAACACAATATAATAAAGTTTAAAATCGATTAAACGAAGAGTAAATAAATTGTATTTCGAACACACCCGTTCATAACTCGACATCGATAGGTAAATATTTTCAATGTTTATTTACTTTCAAATACTTTTTTATACTGTTATGAGTTTGTCAACCAGTTATAGAACTGTCAAGGACTTTAACATTACCATTGCGAAGGTTAAAAATATTTTGTAGATACAACTTTTATTTTGTATTTTTTAAGTAAACAGTTGAAGCTCGCTTGTTCTAAAATGTTTGTCGCTAGCACTTTCAATATTGTACGTAATAAAATATGAATGGATATACTTTTTATTACAAATAAACCTTTATAGAGCTAGTTGTCGTTTATAGAATTTATTTTTAATGTGTGCACAAGAATATCTACAATATTAGGAATTAAGAAATATTATATGTCTGTGTGTGTTTACTAAGTAAATTATATCATCGTCAATATATCTTATATTATAACTCGTTAAAAAATGAAAAATCACCTACGCATAATAAAAATTGAACACAAAGCCGTACGTCAAACTACTACCAATATTAATAAATCACCATTGGCAACAAGCAATACCATTACAATAATTACGTTACATATCCAAATCGCAATCACTGCAACTTAGCGAATCAACGAGTCCCGCGAACAGAGGGGTTTAAAAATACCCCAACGTTCAAAATTACGCAATGAAACGTACGCTGAACGAGCGCAATAAATTCGCGTGTCAATACGAATACCAACCCCAGACCCCTCTTCTATATTTAAAAAATGCCAAAATGGCGGCGCCGTCCGCGTCTTGCCTTTATCTTTTCCTTATGTAAATGTAGCGGTGAATTATTGGATGTTTAATGAGGTTAAGAACTTTCCCGCCGACGCTGGCGCCGATGCCCCGGAGCGCTCGTTAAGCCTTGCTTTCGCTTCCTTGTCGGCCGATAAAAAAAAATAATACTGGCAAGTTTCACGTTCCAAATGCAAACTTGCGTGTATTGGAAACTTTTTAATGCGCTGTTTATAATCTTTGGTGCGGTTAGACGCGGCTAATGAGCGGAGATTTAAGCAAATGTTTTATGATATTTTTGGTTGGAATAAATTAAATAAGCTAATAATCGGATTTAAAGAAAATAAATCTTGCTCTTACGATAAAACAATGACTTTTATTTTAATCTTCTAAGACCCAATAAGTTTAGGATTATCTCTAATGTCTAACAAGTACCTCTGTATCATTACTTCATTATATTTATATAAAGTATTATTCTTTATATGTTAAAATAAGTATTATTCTTTATATGTCATGATATCACATTAAAATTAAATACATTTTAATTTTATTATATTTGTTATTTTATAATTAGCAAAACGAATCATATGTGACATACTTAGTCTGGCCATAAATACTGTTACACTTAATTATAAAAAATATTACATTTGAATTTCGAATCTGTCATTTTTATACGATTGTTCATTGTGTTTTCTCATTTTGGCGCCAATACATTGTAAAATATTTTGCGATATTAAAATGGTGTGGGGTGATAAAGAGAACCGAATCGCTGTGATAGCATTACACAAAGTAGGTATGGAGCCAAATGCAATTTTTAAAACTCTCCATACACTTGGTATTAGTAAAATGTTTGTGTACCGGGCTATTAATAGGTACAATGAGACCTCCTCTGTTTGTGACAGAAAAAAGATCTGGCCGTCCACGTAGTGTTCGTACGAAAAAGGTGGTCAAAGCAGTAAGGAAAGAATTCGAAGAAATCCTGTCCGAAAGCAAAAGATTTTATCTCGGGAAATGAAGATAGCACCTAGAACCATGTCGCGTATTTTAAAAGATGACTTAGGACTTGCAGCCTATAAGAGACGCACTGGCCATTTCTTAACTGATAATTTAAAGAAGAATAGGGTGGTAAAATCGAAACAACTACTGAAGCGGTACGCAAAGGGAGGTCACAGAAAAATTTTGTTTACGGATGAGAAAATTTTTACAATTGAGCAACATTTTAACAAACAAAATGACCGTATTTATGCTCAAAGCTCTAAGGAAGCTTCCCAATTAGTCGACAGAGTGCAACGTGGACATTATCCGACTTCAGTGATGGTTTGGTGGGGTGTTAGCTATGAAGGAGTGACTGAGCCATATTTTTGTGAAAAGGTATCAAAACATCGGCACAAGTGTATCAAGATACCATTCTTGAGAAGGTAGTTAAGCCCCTTAACATCACCATGTTCAATAACCAAGTATGGTCCTTCCAGCAAGACTCGGCGCCGGGTCATAAAGCTCGGTCCACGCAGTCTTGGTTGGAATCGAACGTTTCGGACTTCATCAGAGCTGAAGACTGGCCGTCGTCTAGTCCCGATCTTAATCCGCTGGATTATGATTTGTGGTCAGTTTTAGAGAGTACAGCTTGCTCTAAACGCCATGATAATTTGGAGTCCCTAAAACAATCTATACGATTGGCAGTGAAGAATTTTCCCATGGAAAGAGTGCGTGCTTCTATTGATAACTGGCCTCATCGTTTAAAGGATTGTATTGCAGCCAATGGAGACCACTTCGAATAAGCTTTTTATATTTTTAATTGTTTTATATTTATGTATTAAACTGACACACTGTAAAAGTAATAAATGTTATTTGCAGTTAACAATTTTCTTTTTTCTTTATTACAATATTTATGGCAAGACTAGGTATATGAATACGGACTTGGTGATGTAACACCATTCTAGTTATATCTTATTCATGATATCTATTCAAACGGCACCCCACGATGGAAGGCGCTGTTGCCAAATTTTCACAATTTATTGCGTAACGGAAGTCTTCGCTACTTCCCGCGTCGTCACAATGGCTCGGATCCGCTTCCGGTTTAGACTTGAGAACCGAATATATTAACTTCCTTGGTCTTGGTATGACTGATAATTGATATTCTTGGTAACGTAAAATAGACACGAAACTTTAGATTAATGATTAATTTTCTCTGAAAGAGATGTTCCAGATTCCTAGTCTATTTTCAAGAAAAATTCAATATCAAACACAAAATGAAAAACATTCCGCGTAAAATTATAATATATAATATATTTATTTTTGTTATTTAATAAAAGGCATAATACAGATCTCAATCATTATTAACAAAACTTAAGCATTATATTAAGACTAGATTGTCTTCCTTAAACCTATGCCTAATTAAAATTAAACCGCAGAAACGACTCTACAAGGAACAATTAACAGGATTTAGAGCTGCTTATACTTAAGTCAAATATTAAAATATTGTTTTTTAAAAAGTTTCTCAATAACGGCATATTTTTAAAAATACAAAACATAGTTTTATATACGTTTTTGTAAACGACAATTCGTATATTCCAAATGAAATACCTTATATAACCAATAAAACAAACCTAAACAATAACAAAAGTAATTCTCAAGTAAAATAGTTCAAGTTGTAACGATTTATCGAAAGTTCGCACAATAACCGCTTACTCGAGTCTGTACACAAACGTCCATTGTAGTTGTTAATTGTACGTATATACCGACAAGTTGCCAACTTCCAAAACACCGGACTTACGGCCGAAGAAAGTATCTAACTCGCTTACTGATCGCCTACTTTGGATAGAGATGGCCTTCACGTCGGTGAAAAATGTCGATATTAATAAAAAGTTATGTACTAATATTGTAATTAAGAAAAAATTGTGAAAAAATTATAATCAAGAAAAATTGTTTTTGTCGTATTGGAAAAAATGTGTAATAATCAAAATAATCAAGAAAAACATTGTCTGTAAAATTGTAGGGTCTAATTTCTGAAACTACAGAACTGTATTTGTAATTTCGTTATTTAATTATGTACACATAATTTTTTGTCAATCTAGACATTATTCGGTTCGTAACGTACATCTTGGCTACCTAGAAAACCTTAAATGCTTATGAAATTAATAAACTTTTATACGCTATCTAAACACCGCTTCACTTGCAGGTGTAAAAGGGTCATTTTCCGTGCCATTGCAACATGCAAAATGTATTAAACCTCTTAGAATCGAGTTTATAAACGCTACAGAACATTATATAAAGAGGTTTATTAGGTTTAATATATGGATAAAAATTTACAAATTACTATCGACAATAAACAGTTCATCTCTAAAACTGAGTGTTGTTTGCGAGCGGCAAGTCTGAGCATTTAAGCTGAAACAGTAGCTTACTTATTACCTGAGATGGCGTAACTTGTTCTACAGAGCCCACAAACATAACTACTTAATGTTGAAATTAGTAAAATATTTATATTAATTTAATCGTAACGGAATACACTTCATTTGATAGATAATAACGTATAATGATTTCTTATGTTTTAGACGAATGTTAGACATTAAAATTAATGACGATAATAACGTAGTTCTAATATAACGTTAATCAATATGAAACCTCGATGGTCGGCTAAATTATATACTGTATATATCTAAAAGCTAATCTTAGAAGTATCAACGTAACTCAGTACAAGCCACTGGGCCCTTATTCTGTATGATAGTGTAAACGCGTAACGCGGCCGTGTCATGTTATCTTCGAGAAATGTGCGTGGAATGGTATTCTATAAGCCAAATTTCTATAGTCCTAAACATGACGCGCGTTGTGTTACGTGCTTGTACACTGTTAAAATAATGTGGGATGAGAATAAGGCCCTGGTTGCGGGTTTCTCCCACAGTAATCTAGTGTACGGCACGAATCTATTTATGCACTATTTGTGTATCTAAAC